>NW_009727698.1:0-441 GCF_000703405.1 Apaloderma vittatum
GCTGCCATCTTGGCTAAAACATTGCCAGAGTTCTTAGGCCTCAAAACCCAACCATTCTCATGGCATTTGGCCTGAGGTAAATATTTAAAATTATTTAATTGCGTACATAGCATTGTTCACCTACCGGAACACCAAGAAAGTTTCCAGGACAATGTGTTGCTGGTGTATATGGGGTTCTCTCCACAAAAGCTTTCAAAACCTTAAGGATCGGTGGCATCAAGGAAGCTTGATTGTTCTGTCCGTAAGAGAAAATCCCACAGAGCATGGAACGTTGTGGAAACACCGTGGTCAAGCTCTGTGAACACAATGGAGAAGTCAAGGAGCCAGTTGTCTGCACATTCACTATCCTGCACCAAGAGTCTGACATCTTTAGATAGATGCCATCCTTGGATGAACTATGATCATTATTGTCTCATCATAATACCAAAACACACCTCCATC
>NW_009727699.1:0-26168 GCF_000703405.1 Apaloderma vittatum
TCTGGAAACCTCTTCCCTTCGCTCCTGGAAGGGTTGTCGCGTGTCCTTAGAAAGACGTCGCCTTGAAATGTGCTTGTTCTTGCATCATCCTCCTCCTCCCGTCTTTTCCTGTGCCAGTGCAAGTTATATCCTTGCTGACGTGGTTAAATTACGTGAAAAAAAAGATGCGGTTTTAATATCAGAAATGCAGCTGTAGTAAGGAGCTGTTGCTTTTAAATGTTTTGCTGTTTTAAAGTACATGTCTTGGTATTTTGAAGTTTGTGTGTAAGAGGCACCCAAGGCATGAAAAATGTAACGTGGGGCTGAGGACATAACAAATGTGTGAGGACATTTACATAATCCTCTCAGAGAAGTTCGATAGAGGAAAGAAGCTGTGTAGTTGCCTTATGTTTTTACATGCTTTTTTGTTTTGTATTTTTTTCTTGACGGTACTGCTTATGATTTGAGTCCTGAATATCAATATGCATTTTTTGGTTGCACAAGCTTCCTTAATTATTTAAGAACCCAACTAGTATTGTGATGCTCTTACTTGATTTTTCAGACTTATGCTTTACAGTAACTAGATCTGCCCATAGTTTTTCTGACTGCACGTTCAGTGGAAAAATTGAACAGCAGCCAAAGACTCTTGGTGCAACTGCAAAATGAATGTTATGCTTTTAACTTGCACCTTATGTTACAGTGCAATATATGGACATAGATGGGTGCCTCTGTGTGGTCACATACTTTAAAAAAAAAGCACCACATTTTAATCAGTTTCTCCTCTGTCGTTTGATGTCATAAATGGGCTTTGGTCCGTGGCAGTGAGTTTTAATTCATTCACTTAATTTCTGACTCTTAGTGGTTCAGTTTCTTTTCCCACAGTTTAACATGTGCTAATGTCACTAACAAAGGTGTAGTTAAAACTTAGAGGTGTGTTGTGTTGTCCTCCTCCAATGCCAGTGAACTACTAACTTCCATGAGAGCATTTGGGAATAGAACAGTAAGTATGAATAAGCATTTCAGTAAGTTTGGCCATTACAGTCTGCTTGGAGAGAAATTGGATGGTTAAGTCAGAGTCCGGAATTTGAAAATTAGTTAAAAGTTAGTTAATAGCATTTCTGCCAGTGTTAGAATGAGCAATACCATTTCTTCCTAATATGGTCAGAATTTGATTAATTTGAGCTAAAAGTGTCTTGATTTGTCCATATGTTTAATAAACTTCTATAAAAACTGAAAATAAGCCACCCCAAAGAGTAACAAGAGAACACAGGTTGCTTTTCTTTTAATGTTGCTACCTTTAGTTTGAACACGTCTAAATTCTGATATATTGCTTTAAAGATCCTTTTCAGGAGCTTTAAACCAAAACGATAAAGCAATAGCTATTCTGGCAGAGAGTACTTCTCGAAGGAGTTGTTCAGTGTTGCACTTTTATTTCCTTTTCTAGGTTCCTGTTCTTCAAACGAACAATGGTCCTGGGCTGACAGGATTAATGACCATAGCTGCCCACCTAGTTAAACAGGCTAAGAAAGACCAGCTCCTTGGAAGTACTGCAGAAGAGAAAGCTGTTGTTCAGCAGTGGTTGGAGTATAGAGTCACTCGAGTAGATGGAGGCTCTAGTAAAGAAGATACCAGAATAATTCTGAAGGTAAGGAGCACTTAACTACCTTACCACTGAATTTTGGAGTGACTGGACCTTGAAGAAGATTGCAGTGCTAATGTATATGTATGAACAACCGATTAATAAAACTGAGCAAACTGAAGACCTGACAGTATCTTTAAGCACTGGCTTTTATTCTGCTCACTGCTTTTCACTTTTGTTGACAAAAATACCCCAGCAGCCTGCAACAGGAGGGAAAACGGCTTAAACTGTAAAATACACAAAGTAGAGCTCTTACAGTATTTTACGGTCATAATGCTGTAAAAGACCCAGGGTTTTCCAGGTAGTTTAAAGATTATTTAGCTGCTTAGTCTCTTATTAGCTATGCAAGATGCCAGTTTCTTACTGTCTTCATAAAACTTCGATTATAAACAAGTTGGCGTTTGTCACGGGTTAAGGCTAGGGCGGCCACTAATGCAGACAGAAGCTCTCTAACCCCCTCTTCCCCCCTCCAGACGTGAAGGAAAAGGGAATGAGGCAGAGAGACTTACAGGTTAGAGAAGACTAACTAGAACAGCTTTAATGAAATAATGGAAATAATAGTGAAATGATAAAAATAAAGGACTATGTACAACTGTAGATAGTAGCCTGATACCAAACCTGACGCCCTCTCCCGATATCAATCCCCACTGGTGCTGCAGAGCAGGAGGCACTGGGGCAGCCCCAGGCTCAGCGGCAGCAGGAGCTGGATACAGGAGCTGGATTCGGGAACTCAGGATCCAGATCAAAACCAGGAGGTCGGATGGAGTCCTCTCTGGACACCGGCCATTGCAGAAAAGGGCAGAAACTCTCATGGTCACTCAATTTATACTAAACATGACGTATATGGGATGGAATACTCTCGCTGGTCACCTGTCCTGTCTATTAACCCCCTGGAGGTGCAACCTTTTACTTCCTTGTGACCCCTCTTGCTACCCAGCACCCCCAGCGTGGCACACAAGAGCCAGCAGTGGCCTTGGTCACTGTAGGAATAAGTATAAGCAAGAGCCTTTCTGTATCCCAGTCCCAGGCAGTGACTGCAAACATCAGGTGTTACCACTGCCAGTAGCACACACTGTCTGCACAAACACGCTGCCAACTTCAGAAAGTGCAGCCTTTTAGAAGAGACTAAACTGGAAAGCAAAAATCACTAAACACAACTGGGTTTTTAGCTAAACCCAGGACAGCGTTGTATTGCAAGGTAACTGCTCTGATTGACTGATTCTTACTGATTTGGTAATTATGGAATACATGCTGTACTTAATGTTGCAGTAATTGGCATTGATACCAAAAGGAGTTACTGCATGGAATTGTGTGTGAGAAGTGAAATCATAAAGGAACTGCTGCACAACTATCTTTCACATGGAGCTACTTTGTATGGAGGCTTTAGTCTACTCTAGTAAACTTTTCTGGTAGTCTGAAGCTTGCTTGTTCTTAAAGAGGTGGAAGCAGAAAAGAGAATCTCCAGAGTCACCCTGTTATTTGAGCAGCCAGATGGCAGGGAGTAGATAGCAAAATTATCTTCCTTCTTACTCCTTGTGACTGTTAATTAGTATTTTTGCAGTCTTGTGGGAACAGAGCTTGAAGAGAAAATTTGCTTTACACTGTTAAGTGTTAAAGCCTCTCTTTACTAAATGTGTAGGAAACGGTTGTGAAATTCGGTCAATTTCTGAAGTGTTTATTTTTTCTAAATTTAAAAGTATGTTTTAGATGGAAAGTACATGATGCTCAGTGTTGGTAGTCAGTCTGGATTTAGAAATAGTGTTGCGAGCTGCAAGGTAGTAAGAAGGCTGGCTTTAAGGCTTGCAGAGTCTTAATACTTTTGACTTTTGTTAAGTATAGCAAGTCTGAGTCAACTAGCATAAGTGCAGAAACCAAAGATCAACTGAAACGTTGTGTTAATTAAAGTAAAAATCTTTCTTCTTAGAATGGTGCAAAGCAAAACCTTGTTAGTAATCTGTTGTCCTTTTCAAACTGATAGCCTCCTTGATGTTGAAGACTTAGAATTTTGTGACTCTCTTAGGAAGATCAATTTGGTGAAAACCCATTTCTCTCAGACCCCAGATAATCTGAATTGTCTTGATCTCATCTGTGGAATATCTTCCATTGGTTAAGCCTGAGTTGGTTTACTTTGCTTCTCTTTTTGTAACATCTCTGGCCTTATTTTCTCTGTTCAAATGCTATCAAAACCTGTGCAGTCATGGTTGTGCTAAAGATATCACATGAAAACTGTCTATTTTTGGGGATTTTCAGAACTAGATTGAAGGCAGAGCTGACAAGTCAGGGTTCAACTTGAGGTTCAGATGTTCTTCAAACAATTGGTACAACAAGGTGGCCTTCAGAGGCTCTGGTGTCTTAATTTTTTTAAGAAACTTCATGACAAATATTACATAACTTCCGTTATTTTCCAGACAAACTCTTGATGCCTTTTGTTCTCTCCCAAAGTGTGAGAAGACCGTATGACAACAAGTAACTAAGTTCTGTTTACCGTTTTTGCCCCTCACGTTAAAAAAAAACAAAAACAAAAACAAAAACCCCAAGTTTTCTGTGTTTTTATAATAACTGCATCTGCTCAGGATAACTTAAGTGATGGCACCTGCTTTGTCAGCGTGTATGCACCTGAGTATTTGCAGAATTGTATTTGAGCCTTAAACAAAGACGCAGAGCTATGACTGTTCCATGCTGAAGCTGGTATCTCTCTCCAGTTTTAGCCTTAGCAACACTGGCCGCGTGGGAAAGACAATGTACTGAAGCACAAATACACAGATAAATCAAGTGTTTATAAAGAAAGCAAAATTTCTTCACTGAGAAACAGCATCACTTGAGGGAGAATCTCTGCCTTTAAGTATATTCTAACAGATAATACTATTTTGAATTTCCCTATGGATTTTCTTTTTGTTTAGTAGATGTTGAATAGTCAGAATTTATTTTGACATGGGACTGCTGTGGAATTGTTCCAGCACTAATAATTTTGTAGTATACCAATTAAGCTTTTTTTTAAAAAAAAAATTTGTTCTCTTGCCACCATGATTAATCAGAAAAAGAGGCAGCCTCCCATTAAAGTATACTATGCCAAAAGGGAGTACGGATGAAAAAAAACCCTAAAATAGGAAGGCAAGTCTGAGGCTGTAGTTTTAAAACGTGTCTGGAATACACAATGGCAGTCTTGGGACAATTGCAGCCTAGAGCCACAATTTATAATAAGCTGTGCCAAAAACAGTTCAGTCACTTCTGCTCTAAACTTCGGGCTGCCCCTGCTTAATCTTTAACTGAGGTGATGTGATTCTGAAAAATATCAGTAACTAACTTGTTTTCTGTTTGTTAATTTGAACGGGAAGGGTTTTCTGTTGGCCTCAGGAAAATAGGTTCTTAATGACTAAAACTGTTACTTGGTATGAAGATAATCATGAAGCAGTGAAGCCATCTCAGCCTTTTTTTTTTAAAAAATTATTTTTATATTCATTCAGAGCAAATGCCACATTGTTCAGACCTGGCCAGTGCAGGAGCTCTTGGAGTTTTGTCCAACTTTGATTTGTGCTCATGTGCTGGACAGAAGTAATGGGAGCAGTATCTCTGGACTGTTCTTTAGCAGACAGGTAGAAGTGATGACTGTTAGCAGTGGTGATAATGTAATATCCAGTGCATTATGTTTCCTTTCCACAGCATGAGAGAGCATTTTTATTTGCTTTTTTTGCTACTTAGTGTTAAGTCAAGCTGCATAGGAGAAAAAAAATATGAAAAATTACTGAGTTGTGCTTGGTAACCAGTAGTTTTTTAGACTTCTGGGAAGGAATTGAAAACCTTTGTGAAACACTGGTACTGTCAAATGTCTACTCGCCTGTTAATGAATTCCATTCATAAAACCATAGACTAGTTTCAGCTGGAAGAGACCTTGAAGATCATCAAGTCCAGCACTTGTCCCAGCCCTATCAACCCACTAAACTATGTGCCCCAATGCAACATCCACTCGTCTCTTAAACACCTCCAGGGATGGTCGCTCAACCACCTCCCTGGGCAGCCTGTTCCAATGGCTGACAACCCTTTCAGTATAGAAATTCTTCCTAATATCTAACCTGAACCTCCCCTGGCACGATTTAAATCCATTTCCCCTCGTCCTGTCACTCTCCACTAGGGAGGACAGACCAGCTCCCACCTCTCTGTAACTTCCCTTTGGGTAGTTGTAGAGGGCGATGAGGTTTCACCTCAATCTCCTCTTCTCCAGGCTAAACAGCCCCAGATCACTCAGCCTTTCCTCATACGACTTGTGTTCTAAGCCCTTTACCAGGCTGGTAACACACCTCTGTACCCTCTCCAGCACCTCGAGGTCCCTCTTGTAGTGAGAGGCCCAAAACTGGACACAGCACTCGAGGTGCGGCCTCACCAAAGCCGAGCACAGGGGCATGATCACCTCCCTGCTCCTGCTGACAGCACCATTGCTGACCCAGGCCAGGACCATTCCTGATCCAGGCCAGGATGCCGTCGGCCTTCTTGTCCCCCTGGGCACCCTGCTGGCTCCTGTTCAGCTGACTGTCCACCAGCACCCCCAGGTCCCTCTCTGCCTGGCAGCTCTCCAGTCGCTCCTCCCCCAGCCTGTAGCGCTGCTGGGGGTTGTTGTGACCCAAGTGCAGGACCTGGCAATTGGCCTTATTGAAACTCATGTGATTGGCCTTGGCCCAGCAATCCAGCCTGTCCAGATCCCTCTGTAGAGCCTCCCTCCCCTCCAGCAGATCGACATGTCCACCCAGCTTGGTGTCATCTCCAAACTTACTGAGGGTGCACTCCATTCCCTCTTCCAAATGATTGATGAAGATGTTAAACAGGAGTGGCCCCAGTACTGAGCCTTGGGGGCCACCATTCGTGACTGGTCACCAGCTGGATTCGAGAGGTTTGAAGGTCTGCTTTGTCAATTTTAGGTATTCAAAACTTGAAAGTTCTTCTCCCTGCCTCCCATCTTCAAAGGCTTATTCTAGATAACTGGGAGCTTGTACTCACATTCACAGAAAAGCTTCCACAGAAATGTAGCAATCTGTAGTCTCCAAAGGGTAATTGTAACCAAGAATTTTTGTGTACTACTTTGTGTCTCATACAGAAAATGTTACATGATTTCAACTAGTCTTGTTCCAGTTTCCTGTGCTATCTGGCTGTAATCATGAAATCCAATTAGAAATCTGAATATGAGAGCATCAGTTCTTATTTAACGTGCTTGTTTGAAAAATTACTATTGCCACAAATATATAAGCAGGTTAGTCCATGCCATCAATCCACAGTTCTTATACTCTGTCTTTTGACAGACCTCTAAATGGGATGCCTGCTTGCTTTGGCAAGCTTGTCCAGCAAGCATTTTTTAAACTTTGACTTTCTGTATTCACTTCTCTCCCTTTTCTGCTAGCACCAGTGTGCTTATAGATATAAAAGAGTGAATCAACATTTGTTGATTATTCTGTCCTTTACAGGAAGCTCAAGATGTTGAATATATTCTTCCAGAACAGCTTTAGCTCATATTTTGCCAGTTAGACAGAAAAGTCTTGTGTTAGAAGTAAAAGTATGGCTATGTCATTCAGCTGTGCAGTTCTGCTTCTCTTGGTTATGGCTGCAGAATCCTTTTCTTGGCTTCTGCATTGTCAGAGGTTTTCCTGAGGCTTTTGAGAGTGCTCAGCTCTTTGTCTTTGCATGGTGCAATATAAAGGTATTTAGGGCATAAATGACCTCGAGAATATTGCTGACTGGAAGGACGTGCCTTGGCATGTAAGGGAGAAGTACGTGCACCAGCAGCGTGTGGTGTTGTGGAGAAAATACGCGAAGGAAAACTGGGGTGTGATGAGACCCACTGTAAGCTCTGGAGCTGTTGTGGGAAGCCGTTGTTGCTTACTGGAGCCGCCGTCTCAACTGGCGGTGACTGGAAGGGATTCAGTCACCTAAATGGATGACTTGGATTATAGACAGTTTGATTGCGTCCTTAAAAGCCAGTGTGTGCTGATGTGGGGTAGACAGAAGTGTGCTGTGGACGGGATGTGTTGTGCTGTCTACATCTGGGCTGTAAAATGGATTATTATTATTTTTTTCCCCGTAGAACAAGCAAATGAAAATCCATTGGTTAGTCCATAAATAATGCAACATCTCTTCTTTCCGTTCCTTTTTCTCCCTCATTTCCAAAAATGAAATTTGAATTGCTGCAGTTGTTCAGTGCATATGAGCGCATCAGACTGCAGTTATGCCTTAAATACCTGTCTGAAATTTGAGAAGGGGTTTCTTGAGGGATTGCAACAATAAGTTCACGTAGTTGAAGGCAGCTTCCAAGACTTATTTCAGCCATTTAATACTGGGGTTGTAGATACATAATCAATTCAAGTAGAGATGTTCGCTACATGAAAGACAATGATACAAATGACAGCTAATAGACCTGAATTTTCTGGATGTAATAGAAATTCAAATGTGGCTTTGTATTTGTATTTTCATTAATCTCTCCAGGACAGGCACACTAGTTCAGTTTAATACCATGGTCACTTAAGAAAGGTTGAATTTCAGGAATTTTAACACAGTTGGCTATTAGCCAATTAACATAATTTTATATGGAAAGTGTAACCCGTGAGGCAAGACGAACTAAATGTGCCTAGTGCATGTGGAAAAAATTGCACTGTGGTGTTTCTGGCTCAGGTCAACTTACAGAATGAAATCGGAATATCTGGCTAAGTTTCCTGGGAGGAAGGTACATATTAAAAATCAGAACTGTAAAGTAATGCTAATTTATTCAAAGCTAAGCCTTTTTTGTCAAATTCCATTTGCTCAATTAACAAACTTTGTAGAATTTGATGAATAAAAATAAGTAATTTTTCATGCTCTAATGGCTTACCTTGCCTTTAAAATGTTAAGGGTTTTATTTTTTTATTGCTCAACATTTTAGAGTATACATGCACAGTATATTCGAAGAACAAATTTATTCTTTATGAGCTATTAACCCATCCAACTGGGCAAACTATATCTGCATAAAAATAGCCTACTTCTTGAAGATATATAAAACTCTGGTGAAGAAATCTAAAATGTTGAGCAGGGAAATAACTGTGTTGATTGTACCTTCAGAGATAATGAGATTTTTGCTTTACAAAATCCTGATTCTCTAAGCCTAGACTAAGAAGAAATGGGGTGGGAGAGGGGGGTGATTTAATTTCACTGGTATTAGTTCTCATTATAATGCGCACTGAATTTCTCATTAATCAAAATGAAACCTGATGGTTGGAGAATCCATGTCAGAATAAATGAGTTGTTTGGGGTTTTTTTCCTAGTAAACAGATCCCTAGATTTTTTTCTTCTCCCAAAAGCTTTTTCTTCTTAACATTGCATTTGCTTCTGTGTTGTGTGTTGTAACGGTAGTTATATGTTTAAAGGAATTTGAGAGCTAACTGACATGAACAAAGCAGTAAACCCGTCTAAAGGAAAGAAGCAGCATAGCCAGGGGGAGATGACCTTACAGACTTTTAGCTATGCAGGGGTTAATATTTTTCCCTGATTTGCTCTAATGAAACAAATCAAAGCAGACATGAGGTTGTTTAAATATTACAAAAGTGCAGGAGTCCTGTCAAGAAGAGGTTATGAAAGAAGTAGTAAGGTGGTGTAATGGAGTCAAACTTGTCAAATTCAAATGCAAGAGCAAATGTCTTAAAGTCTCAGCATTTTAGTTTTGTGGTTTGGTTTTTTTTCTATGTATGCACTAGGATAACTTCATATCAGTAAAATTAGGGAACCACAAAAACTGCACTATGCTTAAGAGTAAAGGCAACTTTTAAAATGTTTGCTAATTATTGGCCCCCTTCTCTTTGCCATAGGCCTTTTTGGAAAAATAAGAGGTTATCTTAAATGGAACAGGCTGTAATTGAGACTTAAAATGTCCCTGAATCAAAGCGTTAGTTATGTTTAAGCTGTTTACCTCTGTTTCTAGGCTGAGAAGTAGGAGACAGAAAGGTGCACAGATTGGGTGCGATGGTTAAATGTGCATAAAAGGAAGGACAGGTGAAGAGGTAGAGCAGGTGTGTGGTGCCTGTGATACACCTGACTAAGGAGTCTGCCAGCCTCCTGTTTTTGGGCAGGGAATGACTCTGCATACAAAAAGCCATAGAAAGGGTTTTTCACCAATACAGATTTGAAATATTTATTCACAGAACCTCAGTGGAAGCCTTCTGTTACCCAGCCTTAGAGCCTCTCATGTGGAATTGTTGCGAGAGCATTTCAAAGTGTTGAAGCAGCGCTCTCTTCATCAGGACTTAGATAGCGACTGAATTGTCAGAGCAGTCATTAAGAATTGTTAGCAGGGATTTCAACAGTGATAAAAGCAGATGCCAAGCCCTATCAGTGGATGCGCATCAAGTTTCTAGCACTGAGCTTGAAACACGTTATTTGTTTCCCACCTCACTATCCCTGTATGTTTGCCTGGTTCTCGCCCATCTGTGGTTCCAGAACCTTGCTGACCAGCTGCACTGTGGGAGTCCTGGAGGGCAGAAGAAGCTGCTGCTGGAAGAGCAACGTGCTCTCCTCTGAGCACAGGAATGCTTTTTTCTCACTTGCCAAATGTAAACTGTCTCACAGCGATGCTTCTGCGTCAAATGCGTTAATAAAAAATAACACCAACTACTGCGTTTTTGAATTCCAGTAATATAAACCCAAAAAACCAAGACAGATTTGAAAGTATTTTTGTGGAGTCAGCTTAATATGTAAAATAAATCACATCAGTGTTTACAAAAATTTAAGTGCATGTGAGTGGGGAAATTATGAAAAATTATGTGCCAGCAGCAAGCTTGCTAGCACTGTGTTCGTAGACCAACATTTAAATTTTACAGAATTCTTGCTATCAAAGAATGATATTTTAATTATCTCAACATTTTTTAGATTTTTTTTCTTCTTTTAATATTTTTCTTCTTTGCTGAGTTAGGATAAATTAAACTTAGTATTTAGTTTGTATGCAGGTCCTCCAGAGGAAGTTTTCTATTATTGTAAACAGTTGCCTTAGTATTTTGTCAATAGTACAGCATTATAATGGCTTTTTCCTTTTTAGGATCTTAATATGCACCTTGAAGATAAAGTCTACCTTGCTGGAAACGTTTTTACCTTAGCAGATATTTTGATGTACTATGGATTACATCATGTCATGGTAAGTGTTATTTGCGTTATTTTTATATGTACACCTATTCTAATTGTTGTTTATCTAAAGGGCAGTTTATTGCTGTAGAAGTTGACTTATTGACTTGATCAATGACAATTACAGAGCAAATTTTTTTTGTAAGAACTTCAAATAAAACTTTTTTATTTTAAAAAGTAATATTTAGTTCTTGATGTGTTGAAAGAAGTGTATTGTGTGTAGTGTGCAGCATGCTTTAGTTTCTTCTGTGTAATATAGCACAGGCGATACCTGTCCCTGTGTTTATAGGTATGAGGATTTTATGTTCAAGTCAGAAGCACGACTGCTTGCAGAACTACGTGGAGAAATGGATAAATGAAACTGAAAGGATGTGTCAGAACTGAAAGTACTAACCTTGTTAGTATTGGAGAAATTAAATTTCCAAAGGGTAAATGCATATAAAAGTGGGAGCCATGACAAAATGTCATTTGTGTTTCAAGACGTAATGAGACTCAATAACATACAGAATTTGAAAATAACATTGTAAGCTGGTGCTTAGGATTAAAAAAAACACATTGCGCTGAGCGAAGAAGACGTTGAGATTTTCATAGTGAGCTCAGGGTTTACTATGAAGTGCCTATAAATCGTTGCACCTCAGTTCTGAACCCCAAATGGTAATCTAAAGATGAAGCTGTACAAGAAGCTGTTTGTATTTTAGTGGCTGGAATGTGATTGTAAATGAGCCCTCCTTCTCTGGAGTGGCTACTATTAAACAAACCAAAGGACTTCTACAAAAAAAAGTCTGTTAAATTCTTGGGAGAAGATAAAATCAGAGAGTTATAAGAAAGTTGAAGGGGAGGGGATTATCAGAAAAAGGTGCTGCTGTGTATCTGAGACGCAGTGAGTGCCATCACCAGGGTGAGTTGTTACTATACAATTAAAAGCAGGGCTCTGGGAGAGGAGTGCAAGAGTGATACACTTCAAAACAGAGGCTGAGGCTGGGGAGGAGAGAAAAAGTAATGAAAGACTACGAAAAATGAGAATTTAGGTATATGTATCTTGACTGTCCAGGAGTAAAAGCTCAAATGAGAGAGTTTCAAGCAGAGGGAAGGGAAGCTTCATTTCAGAAGGCTTTTGAAAACATGTTAGAGTAAGTCACTTAGAATTAATTCTATTAAATCATATTTGCCTTGTAAAATACCTGAAGTAGTATGATAGATGTGTTGACTAGAGTGTCAGAATGTGTTGCCTTTCACATATGATCTGTAGATGTAGGAAAAATGTAGAAGTGGTTGCTAAAAATATGACTGTAAGAGAGTATGAGTTCAAAAGAGACTTTTTTCTTTTAAACACTTGTGCAGGAGAAAATCAAGCG
The DNA here is from genome assembly GCF_000703405.1 of Apaloderma vittatum. NCBI lineage: Eukaryota > Metazoa > Chordata > Aves > Trogoniformes > Trogonidae > Apaloderma > Apaloderma vittatum. Next base: position 12,097 of record NW_009727699.1, read on the forward strand.
TGTGTTAAATTTAGACTTTGCTCTAGAGTAGGCCACCTAATCAAGAAGAAAAGATACAAGTTATTGCTTTGGGAAATAGAACAGATGGTAAAAACAAATGACTTGGTGCTCCTGGGTACCTGCAACTATTCAGACACTACTTGGGACAAGTTTATGGTACAGCATCTGTTTCTGAAATGTTTGATTTCATAGAAGATAATTTTCTGAATTGGAAGGGTATAAAGGACAAATAATGGGGTGGCTATCCTAAATAAAGAGGAAAATCTAGAAGTTACTAGCCAGGAATTAACATGTATTTTGAAGGTTTTGGAATTGATTAATATTAATACTTAACTGTAACAATGAAATCTTGAACTGTAGAATCCTGTGATTGTTTTTTTTTTTTTGTTTGTTTGTTTTTTTTTCTGTGATCAGAAGAAAGTATGTCCAGGGCTGCTTCTCTGCCCTAAGCTTCAAGGCGGGCAGCAAGCAGCTGTATATCTTAACGTGATGTGGTCCAAGGAAGCAATATGTGATATCCCCCACTGTTTCAGCTAAGCCTTATGCAAACTATCAATAAACATTTCCTGTAATCCTTTGAGAGAGGAGGTAGAGTGGGTAGGGGGAGACACATGGTTCTTGCTGTCCATCAAACTGTCTAGAAAATAGAGCTGAAACTGGTACTGCTAGGATTAATCTCTCTGCTTTCATAGACTTAACAACTACATGTGAACACAGACATTACTGATAGAATGCTGTAAATATTAGTGACATACTGTGATTGTCCTGAATGAGCTGAGTATTAGTAAAATGTTAAAAACCTTCTGATGCATATTTCATTGGAAACAGTTTTTAAGACCACCAAATCCTATTGCTTACCTTGTAGTTTCATCTTCCTTTCTTAGTGTTTCTCAATATAGATCATACATTTTTGTATTTCTTCCTTCCTCCCACCTTCGTTTTGCCAGTCTCATTACCCAGGGCTGGGTCTGGAACCTCGTTCTTCACTGTCCAGGCTCATCTGTTTGAACTTTGTAATCAGTTTGTTTACTGAACAGCAGCAATTTTGCAGCTCTATGCTTTTCAGTCTTCCTTCTAGTTCTCTTAAGCAGTGTGTGTTTTAAAAAATCCATATTATGGGATAGGAGTTAGTATTTTAATGAGTGAGAGCCAGACTCAGGTAGTGTTTCAGGCTTCTTGCAGACTGAGTCTATTAATTAGAAATACACACTTGTAATAACAAGAGAGGAACTGAATTGTAAACTTTCTGCATCATAATATAGGTCACAAACAGCCAAAAAGTGGAGTGCTTAATACTGTCTAAATGAGCTGAGGTGATTTACATTGTCATATGTAATTCCACATCTCCATGTATCTAATACACCTGTTGTTGTCTTTAGACACCTTGATTACTTAAATACTCACAGATAAATATAATGAACAGTGAAGTTCTAGATTAAAGCATAGATTGCAGAGAAAAATGTGAATTTGGAAGCGTTGCTTGAGGATAGCTCAGGCAATCAGTAAGCATTAAATTCTCCCTGCAGTAATGAAGTTGCTTTCGTATCATTTTTTTATTTTAAATAAAAAAAAGTTTTCTTTATGTTTTTATTCTGAAGTATTTTCAAACAGCACAAGTCCAGTTCTGTCTGAGAAATAAGCAATATGAAAGATCGATCCTACTTTATACTTCAACAATTTTGTCAGAACTAAAGAAATAGTCTCAAATATATGTGTCTGATTGAAAATTTCTTTAATAAGGTCTAGAAAATAACTTACGGGTGAAATTTGTATGTGCAAATAGAAGAAGCCTCAGTCAAAATTTTGGGGTCAAATCAAGTGCAAAACAAAGAAAGTTGTTCTTAAGTCAGAACTACTAATACTGAACTACAATGAGTCTGCAACAGTAGTTTATTTTCCACTTAATTCTCTTCCATTATGAACATTTCCTGTGATAAACAGATTGTTGTTAATTTTTATTAATATTCACTGATATGCTGCTTATCTTAAGTATTGGGGTAGCAGGCCTTCTAAAGAGCGATGCTAGAAATGGTACTTCAACTGAATTACAAAAACAATTTTAGTTGAAAGAAAATATTTAATTTTAAGCACGTTCCTTTGACAGCAGAAAATCAGTCAAAAGTATGTAGAAGTATATGTATTTAATGAAGTACACCATTCAACTTTGTTTTGTTTTTTTCTCTTTCCTATCTAAAGGCTAAATGTCAAAAGCGAGATAGTATCTCATCCTTTTCTTGATGCTGAAGAACTTCAGATGTAGGCAGGCATTTTTAGACTTTCCATGCACATGCAGGATGTGGAAAATGGGAATTTCTGTCTGCATCCCCAATGCTGCTGAAAGCAAATATAATTAAAACTCGTGTATTTATATCCTGCTTAGAAGCTCTTGTAGTTGGACTGTATGATGACCACTTTGGTTACCCTTTGCGATGGAAGAATAAGACTTTTTTTTTTTTTTTGCATGACATAAAAAAAAAGCCTGTCAAATTGAGTGTCTGCTTCTTTGCTATTAAAATAATTGCTTTAATAGCAAATAATTATTTTAACAGCAGAACAGCAGCCTTTCTTAACTTGGGGGAATTATCTAATTTAATGAGGAAGAACAGAAAATACCCATCTAACAAAACGTTGTAAAAAATGCCGTGGAAGTGATCTCTAAACAATTAACCTAAGAGTTATGTTCCAAGTAAAAAGTAGAGCATGCCACAAAGTGCTTTTTAATATATTTCACTGATAGAGTACATTATGTAAATAAGTAAAAATATCTTGCTTGTTGTGCCTAGAGTACAAAAAGGGGGTTTGTTATTAGATTAGCTGTCTGGTTTGCCCTTCAGATGTTTTTTCACTGTGCTAACAGAATGGAGGAGGACTGTTTCTCCAGACTTTATTTTTGATATACATCAGAGAAGTACGAAGAATGAGAATTATCAGTATAAAATTAAGGGATGGAATTACTTCTGCTGCAAAATTTAGTTGAGTGTTTTCGTAACCAAGTGCTGACCTTTTTCCAAAGTCTTTAATGGGTATTGTAATTATAACTTCTAAGTGTACAGCCCTCACAGAACTTAGCTGACAGTATTTTTTAGGTGCTCATCCTTAAGTACTTCCAGTAGTTTTAGGTGGCCTCAGAACACACAGGTTGCTCTTTGTATGTTCTGTGTTGCTTTGTAAATGGTTCTACAGATTCATGCCAAGCACCAGCTTCCAACTACCATTAATTATTGCAAACTGCAGGTGATCAAAATCATCTTTCCAATCTTTCTTGAACATACTTTACTTACAGAGGCTCTGGCAATTTGTGAAGGAGTGTTACATTTTAATAGCTTCCACTTTTTTGTTTTAAGGGTTTTTAAAATTCTGGAGTTTTTCCCCTTATTGGTGTTACTCTGTTTCATTTAATGCCAAGGAACTCTGTGTTTTTAGGTCAGCAAAAATCAAAACACAGCCACAGATTATTTATCTGCGCACTTTTATCGGACCATACAGCTGTAGGAATAGTGTTCACATTTCTATGCTAGCTGCAGGAAAAGCAGATCTACTCATATGGCCTGAACTGGGGTTCATGACAGTTCAAAACTGCAAAAGTTGCAGTCGAAGAACGTGACCAGTGCTGTGGTTGTGTTCTGGCAGGTGAGTTGCGTAGGAAGAACAACTGCTTGGGTTTAGGAGCAGCTGCAAATCACTGCTTTTTGGTTGCTACTGCAGTTACTGTGCCCTTAATTTACTGTTAGGAGAGCTTTAATGCTGCGTGGTGTTGATTTAAATTCTGTCCTGCAACTTTCTGAAATTCTTCTTCCTCAGTATGTTTCCTTTGGTAAATATTCGAGTATGTATCCTTATTTTCCTTTTACCTCTATGGGTCTAAAGCTTTCCAGTTCTGAGCCAAGTGCTGGGCTGTGTGAGAGAATAGCAAGGATGTATAGTAATATAATAGTGTAGTAGTAAGAATAGTAAGCAAATGTTCTAGGCAGCATATGAAAAGGAAAAGGCTGGTGTGTCGCAAGGTGAAATTTAACATGGGAGCTTTGAAGGCCAGCTTTTCACTCGTACGGCTGAGTAAATGAGCATTTATAACTCTTGCTGTGATTTAAAGTTTGTTGGAATGTATTTGTTTTCAGCTGTCCTGTACTCAAGATGCAATTTGCAAGGAACCTGTGAAATGTGGTGTTTGTAGAGCAAGGCATAAGGAATATGCCACCTGTTTAGCTTTTGGAGAGGGGATTAACCTTGATTAGCTTTAGAAGTTTAAACGTGAAAAATATTTAGCATGTCTAGCTTGTGATTTGTCTGTTAAAACTATCCTCTACAGGTGTGCCCTTTTTCGTTGACTGCAGGTGTTGTCAGGATGACTAAGGAAGGCTTGATGGCTAACTTAGCTAACTGAAAATGAAGTGAGGTGAATCCCCCACTGATCGCCTTAAGGCTTGGTGAGATAAGAGAGGGCAGTTGATGTGAAGATCATGTTTTGTTCCTGATGCAGTTTTTGTAGTCTCTTTTGTGGATTTCCCCATTTGTAATTCAGTCGCAGTAGGTTAATGCAGGGAAACAGATTTTTGTCTGAGCTGATCAGTTAACTTAATTCAGAGGAATGAGGAGACCTAGAACTGCTAATCAAGGAATGGTAATACATGTGACACAAAATGAGAATAGTTCTTCTACTGCTGGTTTGAAAGACTGAAGTAATAAAAGACTTTGTAGTGAATTTTTGAGGATATTGTGGACTGGAACTTAGAATTCTGACTTGGACAGGTGTCGTTAAGATCTGCAATTGTAGCTGACTTTATGTGAGCCAGTCCTCTGGTTAAAGTAGAGATAGGCTTGAAGCTCTTCGTGAGCTGTTGCAGTGGCTGTTTAACAGCTGAGGGCTTCCTCCTGACTGATCTTGCAGCTGTTTAGATCTGCCTTAAAATAAGTAAGTGAGTGAGCTGTTGACTTGAGAAGTCTGGCAAGCAACAGCACCTCAAACTGTACAAGTGAGAGTATCTTAAATATGTTTAGGATCTATGGATGGGTTTCCAGTTTGTTTTACTGCAGTAATTTGAATTATGCCATTGCTATCTTAATAAAGTGAGCTAGCACATCTGAACAAGCTATGTTGTTTCTTAGTAACTATTGTTTTCCATTTTGAGCAGGAGTCACACAAATTTCAATTTTTCCATGCACTCTGCAATTGCTTGGGAGAAAAAAATATTCCTGTACTTATAATACACCTTGAAATACAAGGTAGTCACTTTGTGTGAGGCAAGACCGTGTGCTAGATTAATGTGAAAGACGTGTTGTGGAACTCTTCTCTGCACCCCCCAGTACTGAGTGCTAACCTCGTGAGTAGATAGATGCATTAAATTTAAGCAAGCTAATGCCATTTTTCCCCTGTCTGTCATAAAGAAATGTATAATTCACCCTCCAAGCCTGCTCATTTGAGTAAAATAAAAGTAAATACATAATCTAGGGTATAAATTTTAATATTCGAAGTTAAGGGAGAATACTGCTGGATTGTAACAACCTATGTGAGTTGAAATCAGCTGTAAAACTGTTGACTCATTTTATCTTAGCACATGTGAAGACATTAAGGATGCGGTGCCTTCTATTACTGGTACTTTGTGTTTCTTCCCCATGCAGGTGGACCTCACAGTGCAAGAAAAGGAGAAATACCTAAACGTGTCCCGTTGGTTCAACCACATTCAGCATTATCCGGGTGTCCGACAACATCTGCCTAATGTCGTCTTTATCAAGAACAGATTATACACTAATGTCCATTAAGGAAAATTTGAATGTCATGTTGGAAGGGTGTTTGGGAGTGTAGAATTTAAACGATCCCAAACGGCTAACTTGCAAATAGTGGTTTGTAAACCCTCTGTATGTGAACCAAAACTGCTGATGCCTCAAATACAATTGCATTGAATTGCTATTGGTCGTTCGAGAGTATGGACTAGTTAAAGAATTATGGCATGTATCTGATTAAATGCAACAAGGGGAGAAAGATGGAAATTGAGTTTTAATTCACTATTTTTTAAAAATGCAACGTTCTTTCAATTAAACATCAAAGTGTAATTACGTGGTCTTTGTAGGAAAGAAGTGCTTATTTTCCTTCAATTATTCACTCCTTGTACTATTTATTGAAATTTTTACATACGTCCCGCTTTCTTTTCATTTTATTTTCCATGGATGTTTACACTAGTTTTGTAAAAGTCAAGAGCTATATTGTGTGCCAAGGATATGAAAAGGGGAACACGCAAATGTTACAAAGTATTTATGTGACTGAATAAATTATTTTAAGACTGTAGTCTTAATTTGGTTGTGAAATTTCTTAGTTTTTCTTAGGCAAAGAAAATATTTTTTTAAAGATTAGTTCATCTAGTACTACATTTTGTTGTATATGGGTTTTGTTAAATTCTGGAAGCCTTTTCTTTCAAACTGGGTAACAAAGCTAGTGTTTTTCAAGGTAAAAAATGAGCAAAAAACAACCACTAAAACAAAACCACAACCAAAGCAACAAAATAATGTCTCAGCTTAAGACAGTAATGAGCTAGTCTATCGTGTTCACTCTCAGTGTTTTGAAGTTTGTTTTGAAACCAAAGACACTATAGTTGTATCGAACGTTTGGATAGGTCGTTTCACTGTAAAATTTTTATTTTTAACAAATTTAAAAGTGCTAATGCAGTGCCCTGAGCATACATCTGAATTAGGTGATTATCTTCTGCACAATTTGGTTAACATTAATTTTAAAATACTGGAAGGAACAGAAACATTTTGGTGTTTTAATTGATAAACTTTTATGTTGTTTTCTACAACAATGTTCAGCAGACAACTTCATAGTTTTACATGATTTTCTTTTCACTTGTGTGCTACTTGAGGAGCCAGCAAGGTAGACAGAAAGCTGTCTTGGATAGCTCTTGGAGCGTTTTGAACGTTACAAGGCCTAGAGAGAAAGAAACAGGTTGATAATGACATGAGGTAATCTTAACACATAAAAGAACAGAAGAAAATTGCATGAGCTTAACTTGGGCAATTGCAGGTGTTTTCTCTATATGCATAATTTTTTAGAGGGCTTACAGGCACACAGTACTACTTTTCGGTAGTAAAAAAATGAAAATACTCTTGTTCAATTTGAAAAAGGTCTCATTGTTTCCCAAGAGACTTCATTTTTTCAGCTCCTACTGTTTTTCCTGTTACTCTTGTTCCTTGCTATTTCGAAGCAAGCATTAAGTACTGAACCACAAAGATTTCTGAGATTTGTTCATGAATTGTGAAGCAGGCTTTAGTGCAAACGTACATTAGAAACTCCATGCTCCAAATTTTTCATATTTGACTACCTGAGGGCTTCAGTTTTTTGCTGTTGGTACTTGCACTCTTAATTCCTACTTTATTCAAACATTTGTTCGAATGCCTGGTAGTAGGTATGAAAGTGAGGTTGCTTTTTTTTTTTTCCCCCTTCTACTTATGGCTGGGAGCAACTGGTGATAAGACATAGAAAAATACCTGCACTTCTGCTACGTTCTACTATAATGAACCATTTCCTGGTTCTGAAGGGGAACAGGAGTGGAAATTATCAGTGCATTTGGCCAGGGTTTGGGAAAGCCTCATTTATCTTACAGATTGAGTGTTTTCACATATTCTCTTGCGAGTGAGAACGATTTAGGTTTTGTCAAGTGTACGTGCAAGCCTTCATTCATGCAAATACCAGCTTACGTTACAGTTAACAACACTGAAATGGAAGCAGCTAAAATTATTGCTGAAAACAATACTGTCCTCTTTCAAGACAAGTTTTGTAAGGATGGTGTTATAAAGTGTGGTTTTTTTGTTTTAAACTCAAACAGCTGCTGTTTCCAAGTGTCAGGATTTCTCAAGGTGGCTACATGCTCCTGCCGCAGAATCTCCTAGCCTCTTGTGCCAGTTTTATTTTCTTCTGTGTAGAACAGACGTGTTACTTGCTGCTGAAATGCAAAAAAAAAAAAAAAAAAAGTTCAGCTGACAGAAAAACGAAATGTTTAGAAATGGTTTAGTAAAAATTTAACTCTGTGCTATCTAAAAGGCTTTTGGTCATTATCACGTGCTAACTTGAGCATTTCAATTTTCTCTCCCCTGCATGGAGAAACTTAAGGAGGGAGGGGGTTAAAATCAAGGGCAGCTGAATTGTGACTTTGCCTTGAGAGACATGACTGGGAAAACCAGATGGTATTGATTTCCTCCCCTCTCCCCTTTTCTATCTAATACTTTTTGATCATCAAGGACATCTAAATCTGTAAAAGAACTTTTGAAAAATCATAAAAAATGTAGCTTCGTCTGTCTGAGATTGCATGAGGTATGTTTTTTTTATAATGACACTTCATATTATTTACAGATGAGGTGTAGTGTACATGAGCTTTCCAGTTAGCACTGATGGTCTGTGTAAAGGGTGTCAGTGGGTAAATGTTCTGCTGTTTCTAAAGCTACTGCTACTTGTCTTTCTGTTTCTTTAGTACTTTCACTGAACGCTAGTGAAAGTGACTTTCCTCCCTTGCCTACCCCCTTATACTTTCTTCAAATTTCAGTTGCTGAAGGGCACAGTAGATACTGTGAAGCTGTTTTACTTTTTTTGTTTCACAGTTTGATGATGATGATGATGACCACAGTGATGTGTGGAATTTATTTTCACAGCGTTTCATGAACAGCGACACTCTTATTTGTTAATGTATCTCATCATTGCAGTATTATTATTTTGCATAATTGTTCTATCTAATTTATTCAAGGGGCCTGACATGTTATGGTCTTTTAAGTATGTGCCTCTAGGACTTGAGGTTGTTGCCATATGGTGAGATGGGGCTGCCTGACAACCTTTCAGCGACTGAAGAATTCAGCAGTGGAACGAATACCGTCATTTGAAGTGTTCTTGCATTTACCATTTTGATTTGTCTTTTTGCCCTTGATGCCAAGATGACCGCTGCTTGCAGACAAGCCAGGCTGAAGCATGCGTTCCAAGTACTGCGTCGGATACATTAGAAGAGTGCTGACTGATAATTTTTAGTTGTCTTTATAGGTGTATATTCATTGTCAAGTGAGAGTTCAGTTTGACTTCAGAAGCCTCCAGGGGCAGTTCTTGTACTGGCAAGAACAACTGGGCGACAGTGATTTTTATAAAAATCCAGGTTTAATATGGCATTAGAGAAGAGTGAGTAAGAATGATAAATTGGAGAAGGTCTGTGGTACACTGAACAACAAAAAAGTAGTTCCAGTTCAGACCTGGGTACTAAGAAAATCTAGTTGTTCAGCTGGAACTGCAGGGTAGACATTTCAGCAGCAAAACTGTAAAGAATTTTGTTGTTACAGCTTCAAACGTGTAATGTGGTTTTTGTCGAGTTCCTTTTGTGTCATCAGTGAATTACCTACCAGGTTGACACCTCAGTTTTCCATGCAGAGAACAAGTTAGGAGATACCGCTCTGGTTAACAACTGAAACAGTCCCAGCAAGTTCTGTTGCCTTTCTTCACTGCCCACGCACAGTAAGTATTTGCTTCCAAAAGGTTTGCACCTGTTGAATTGCCAGAGATTCTTTGGGTAGGATGTGTAACATTTGGGCAGTCAAGTCTCCTAGCTAGCATCTCAGGTGTTTGATTCTTAAGAGGTGATTTTTCATTTATTTTTTTCTTTAAATCTTGTAATCCTTCTCTATAGCTTACCCTACCATCTTCAAAATACTTTTAAAATGAAGTAGCCCTTCTCCCAAGAATTTCTTACTATAGTCTGCATCTTTGGAAGAAGATAGGTGTAGAAACGGGGAACTTAACTTTTCTATAAAGTACTTGTGGCTCATTGGAGTACCTTAATAAAATATTTCTTCAATTTCACTTCAATTTGTATTCTCACATACACATATTTTTTTCAGTCATAGCTGATGGAAGAATAATTTAAATTCTTGAGTGTGGGTGTGGATGCTGGGTTATTAGTAGGGAGCTGAGACTGTAACCAAGCTTTAAGATGGGTGTGAGTACTTGGCAATTCAGGTAAGACACTCATTTATTTTAACTATTTGATATGAAAATGTGACTTGGAAGTATTAACATGGTTTTGTTCATAAAATAAAATACACCCAAGTAACATTACAGATTAAGAGAGCTGTAGAACTTGAGCATCTTCATTCTTCTCTTGTTTGAAAACCAATAGATGATCAAAGCTCTGCTCCTTAGTGCTGTAGGCTTGGAAGAGATGAGGACAAAGTACTTAAAAAGAGATTAGCTGAGAGATGAAAATGAGTAGCTACAACTGTAGAATCATTCTCAAGTAATCCAGTGTAAGCTTCTCTATTCAGAGATCCGGTTCATATTCCTGATCTGCTAGTGTCTTCTCTTTGCATCTCTGCAGGTGATTTGTGGTTTGTCTGCTATGTGAATACTGAAGTTGGGAATGGAAACATGATTTTTCTCCAAGTAAATTTGCCTTGGTATGGCCATAAATTGATGTTATAATTGCATGTGTATATGGAACTTAGTGTGCAATTTTTTGTACCTCTTTTTTATGAGGTTTTTTGTTAGGAAGAGAGATCTGTAGGCGTATTAGATGTTTATTTTTTTCCTTTTGGTTTTCAATCTTATCGCTTCTTTTCATCTTTGATGTGTTTCATGGTCTTTAACTTCAAAGTCTAATTGCAATAATGCAGCTGCTTAAATGGATTAATACATTTAGTATTTTCCCCCTAAGAGCAGTATTTCTTTGCATCTAATTGTATCATGCTGCTGCTGTCCCTAATGGAAACTCCGGGTTTCCTACTGACTGTACACTTGGGCACCTGCTTACTCAGTTGGTAATCTCAAATTTCTTTCTGAATGTATCGAAACTGAACTGTATCCCACACATTTTTTGTGCTGCCGTTTTATTGTGAAAGACATGCGAGGGGAGATGCTGTCAACACGCCTCTGCTGCGCCAAGCTCTCAGATTCAGGCTGGCTCTTTGCATCCCACCGCTGCATGTCTCCAGTGTTAGATTTACAGTATTTCAGAGGCCAGCTTCAGGGCGATATATAAAGAGATCACAGATTTGGGGGTGAGGAATTGGTTTTGTAGCAAGGGTTACTTGTTGCTGCTCTGTGCACTTCCTGCAGGCGTGGCCTATATTTTCGGTGCTGGTGGTGCCACAGAACGCTGCCAAGCATCCTGTCTCTCACTGCAGGCAGGCAGGAGGTGAGTAATTTTTCATCGTTGCTGCATCTGAAGGATTCTCCTTTCCCCTCCCATGCTACCTTGGCCCCTTTAGGAAGATTTTAATCTATTAAACTTTCCCTTCTCTGTTGGAAGAACTAAATCTCTTTCAGCATTTCCAGGCTGGTGATCTAATTTGACAGCTCGACGGTGATGTCTATTCCACTTCAAAGAGGCAGGTAGCCTCGGGCTAGCCAGCTGCATTGTGGATTCTGCAGATTTGGCTTGCTGTTCCTGCTGGGTGTCATCTGTCTTCTTAGTCTTGCGGTGGATAATTTTTGTCCTCCCTGGCATCATCTGGCTGAGCAGTTTCTGCCTGGCAGGCCTGTCCGTCCAGGTTGAGCATCAAACACAGTAGCTGCCCAGCTAATCTGACGAGGCACCCCTCCAAAGAGCGCAGCCCCGGGCCTGCTGCGGCCAGCAGCGGCGTTGTGGGCCCGCAAACTTCCAGCCATCACGATGGCGGTCTCAGCCTCCCATCACGGGCGCAGCCCATGGACTTATTCCGCTGCCGCAAAGGATGTCGCCTCGCCTCGCCCTCTTAAGGGCCGTCGCTCCGATTCCCCCCGTCCCGGCAGATATCTGCCTCAACAGGTTTGGGTTTCCCTGCCTGTTGCCGGCGTTTGACTGGGACGGAGCCACTTGGGTGAAACAATCCTTTAGTGCATTATCGTCGCCAGACAGCCTGTGGGGGAAATGACAGGACTCGGCACGGTCATCTGAAGATTTTGCATTTTTGAGCGCCGCTAACGCTAATGGGAAGTGGCAGGGTGATCCCTAAAAGAGAAAGCGGGTTCCATTGCACGGCAAAAGTGACAGAGGTTGTTTAGCCTGTCTTCAAAAAAAATACATGATGACTACATATGTTGATTTTCATGCTCCGAGCCATAGCTGTTTCCATATTTTTGTGACTTGATGACTACTTCCTACAAACTGACAGGTTAGGGGCTCCACAAGTATTGTCTTTTTATAGCAATCACCTCTTTAAGTCCTCTTTAATTTTTTGAAATATGTTTTGAGAATAAGCTTGACGAGGCAGCGAGAGTAAGCAGGGAAAAAAAAACAAAACAAAAAGGCATAAATGCAGCAAATAAAGCATATTCTTTAAGAAAAAAACCAAAACAACCCGAAGCAGTATTTGAACAAAGAGGAGAAATGGTTTCAGGACAATAGTCCTAAAAACCGATGCACGTATCTGTCACAGGATTTACCCTTGTTGCAGTCCTGTAATTCTGAACCTGACATTACTCCTGAAGTAAAAATTCCTTTCCTAGAAATACAGCAGTTATAAATCCTCTTAACTGCAGGATAAATTGACAAATAAAAAGATAGCTGGAGCACAGGGCTTAGAGGAGGAAATAACTTGTTTGAGAGAGAGACTAGGAAAGGATGGCAGCTAGACTGGAAAGGGGTAAAATTAACATTCAACAATTCTACGCCTAATTATTAGTGATCATCAAGCCAGCTGGAATATCCTACAGATACTAATATATGAGCACTAGTGTAATTTAGTGGTGATTGTTAAGTGCTTACGTGCTTTGGATACAAGTGGAACAATATAAATACTAATCTATACGTGTAAGAAATGGTTACTTTTAGGGGGAAAAAGGTAAGTGAAAGGGTACAGTATATTTTTATAACAATTCTTATCTCTGCTAATTGCCTATTTAATGTAGTATTTACAAGCTATGTAAGTGAAGGAGTGAAAAACTAATTTAGATTATATATCTATAGTGAGTTTAATAATACTTGAAATAATGAACATTTCTCAACATAAGGATGATTTTTTTATTGAAACAGATTCTAACCATATTTTGACTGATTTGGGGGCAGATTGTTTCAACAAAAGCAATTTACTCATCTTTAAGGCTGAGTTTAGAAGATTGTGTGTTGTCAAAAAATGTAATGATTTCAGTGAGCAGTTTCTGAGCTTTGATAACAGCGCACAAAATTTAATAATGAGATCATTTTTTGTGTCTGTTCTAGTATCTTCACACAAAAACAAAAGTCTTTTTTTTCCCCCTCAGCCAGGCAACTGTTTCTTCTTATAATAGCTCAGCAGAGTAGAACATAGGCAGAACGAATTACTAACAAAGAAATACATACAAGTCCTGTTTTCTACTAATAAAATAGTAATTGTTCCACCTAAACTGGCTCCTCCCAGGTATTCCAGGTCAGGACACTGAAGGTCGCATCAGCTGTAGCAGGATTTGTGGTCCGTTCTTCCTTTATTGACTCCGCAAAGACATGGAGCCATGTGCTATGTATTGCAAATAAAACAGATGTGTAAAAAAAAACCCCAAAACTGTAGATGCAATGACCTAAATAAGATCCAGCTGTTCTCAAAGTTGTTTTATGAGGAACGGCTGAGGGAACTGGGATTGTTTATCCTGGAGGAGGCTGAGGGGAGACCTTCTCACTCTTTACAGCTTCCCGACAGGAGGTTGTAGAGAGGTGGGTATCGGTCTGTTCAACCAAGTCACAAATGACGGGGCAAGAGGAATAGCCCCAAGTTGTAGCAGAGGAAGGTTAGATTGGATATTAGGAAACATTTCGTTACTGAGTGAGGCGCTAGGACAGGCTGCCCAGGGCAGCAGCAGAGTCACCATCCCTGGAGGTGCTCAAAAACCGCACAGACCTGGCACTTCAGGACAGGGTTTAGTGGCCTTGGTGGCGTTGGGTCGATGGTTGGACTTGATCATTTTAGGGACCTTTTCCAGCCTTAACAGGATTCTATGAGGTGTCACGGATTTTATGTAGCACCTATGTAGTCCCAGAAGCAATTTAATATACTGTAATTGATGAGGGGAAGCATATTAACAATATCCTAGCACACTCGACTGGTTTTTATAAGAAGTGCGTGGGGATTTGATGTCATTTTCCCTTTCTGCCGCTCTTCAG
>NW_009727700.1:0-1946 GCF_000703405.1 Apaloderma vittatum
CAGCAGAGCCAGTGAGTGTCAGAGAGGGAGAAATCATATAAACAAAGACACATTTTATCAGAGAAGTCTTTCTAAACTTGCAATGAAAAAACAATATTTACCAGCAAGCAGATAGAGCCAGCTCCAATCTGACATCTTATCATCTTCTGCAAATAGCTAAAAGAGCATTCACACAATTAAAAGAGCATTCACACATGCGAATTCGATGATAGAGCTCTTCCCGCCAATCACCACACATACATGCAATTAAGGGGAAAGAAAAAATCCAAATAGTAGCGCTTTTTTGTATGTTTTGCCTGTTCAATTCTATGAAAAGTGTGAACGATGTTGCAAATGCCATCTGCTAACATGTACCACACATACTTTCAGATACTGAAAGTAAATGAGAGTAAACAACATTTCAGAGAGAACTTCTCCTCAGACATTTTCAAGGCACCTGCTCCATAGCACAGAGGCAAACTCCTCTTGCACAGTAGCTTCCACCAGTACACATAGAAATATCTTCAGTATTTGTATCTTTTACGATAACAGAGTAAGTTTTTACGAATTTTTCACATTTTGAGTAACATGCTTGCATCCAATTTAACTAGGACTGCAAAACTTCAAGAGGTTTTCACCTTCAGTCCCAAACTTTACATAGAGGAAATCTACGAAGAAAGAGCAAGGATGTAGGCAGAGACAGTCATGCAGGAAGGAGCAGACAACTAATGTTTTACTATATCCTTTGGTCTGAAAATGTTACTAAGAGACAATCAGGAGCAGAGTAATTGATGTATTGAACCCAACTGACAAAAAATCCTAAGAGATATAATTGTGAGCGTACTTAAAAAGGAAATACCTATCAACTGAGGGTGTCAGGATGAATGGGATTAGATAGGCTGGGATTAGAAACACACATGATCTACTGCTCAACTGAAAAAGATTCCCAAGACTGCAGACTGGTATTTGCCATCACAAACTAGGTAACTATTAATCAGATTTCAAACAAATGCTATTTTTTCTGCCCTTTAATTGTCACTAGGTTACATCGTAACACTGACTCCATGTGTGTTTTCACAAGCAGCTAAAGAAATTACCAGGAATACAAGATATCTGTGTTTAATATTATCAAATTAGGTCTTTAAAAGAAGTCAGGCCAATCAGATCCTTTTCACTGATGACTATAATTA
The DNA here is from genome assembly GCF_000703405.1 of Apaloderma vittatum. Classification (NCBI taxonomy): domain Eukaryota; kingdom Metazoa; phylum Chordata; class Aves; order Trogoniformes; family Trogonidae; genus Apaloderma; species Apaloderma vittatum. The sequence continues at coordinate 1,170 of NW_009727700.1, forward strand.
TCCTAATTGTTTGATGGGGCTCTTAATCCTACAGAACCAAGAATTTTGAATCAATGCCCACAAATGTGAGTGACACTTTTTTCTAAACTCAAAACTGTTGACATGAATTATTTACACATGGCTGGGAACAGAAATTAGGAGAGTGACAGTTAACCCATTCATTGCTGTGTATCAGTGATGCTGGCACCACAGAATTCCAGCTGTGTTTTTGTATCATCCTCTACTTTACGGGTGAGGGTGTTAAAACTGACATCCCAGAGAATTCTAACTAGAGGGGAAATCAGTCACAGAATCACAGAATGTGAGGGGCTGGAAGGGACCCCAAAAGATCATCTAGTCCAGACCCCTGCCAGAGCAGGATCACCTACAGTAGGTCACACAGGAACGTGTCCAGGTGGGTTCTGAATGTCTCCAGAGAAGGAGACTCCACAACCTCCCTGGGCAGCCTGTGCCAGTGCTCTGTCACCCTCACAGTTTTTTATAATATTTTTGTGGAACCTCCTACGCTCCAGCTTGAACCCGTTGCCCCTTGTCCTCTCATTGGACCTCACTGAAAAGAGCCTGGCTCCATCCTTCTGACACTCCCCCTTCACATATTTAAAAACATGCATGAGGTCACCCCTCAGCCTCCTCTTCTCCAAGCTAAAGAGACCCAGCTCCCTCAGCCTTTCCTCACAAGGGAGATGTTCCACTCCCTTCAGCAGCTCTGTGGCTCTGCGCTGGACTCTCTCCAGCAATTCCCTGTCTCTCTTGAGCTGAGGGGCCTAGAACTGGACA
>NW_009727700.1:1956-17781 GCF_000703405.1 Apaloderma vittatum
GGAAAGAGAAAACAAAGGGAAAACCCCTCTGGATAAAAAACCAGAGTAACCATATCCTCTCAATTGTACAGAAATTATCTTTGCTACAGGTCTAGTTAAATGACACCTAAAGAATTGACTTGTTCTGTTTACTCCAGATTGAATTCATATTTCACTGTTGATTATTTTTTCAATATTTTTTTCATTATTAAAGTATTCCTCTTCCGTGGTATTCCAAAGTGCAGTGCAGATGATCTGCTATGCCTTCTCTGCACTGATCTATCAAACCACTCTTCCTTCTAAACCTTCAAATCGCTGAAGAATGTATTTAGCAAGTATCCTCCATCCTCTTGAGCCACTAGGATTTTCAGTGCTGGCAATACAACATCCATTTTCCAGGAAATGGCTCAAAATCAGCTAACACCTTATTCTCTTGATGCTTTGAAGGTACTGCTCACTACCATAATACCCAATTTCCGCATGATTATGTCAGCATCACCAGAGGTCACGACATGCAGCCAGCCAAACTCTGTGGATGGGGAGTCACAACACAAAAAATAAAGCATTCTGAAACATAAAATCAACCTTTTGTGGAAGAAGGACAGTTCACACTGCATTTCGTAAGAGGTAATGAAAAAAAAGGGCATGAGCACAAAAGTTTATGATGCAGCATGTTACTGAAAGCTTTGGTTCAGATGGAATGTGCACTGGTATGAAGAATGATTTTTTTTCCCCTTTTTGAGGTCCAGGTTCTTAATATATTGAGACTGGATGATCTTTGCTATTATACACCATGCATGCAAAGCCTACAATCTGCTGACAGCCCTTAGTGTCTAACTACTTTGTAAGGTTCTCACAACTGACCAGTAAGATTGCTGTGCCGTCAGCCTGAAAGGGGCACAGAGCTCATTTCTGCCTTCTAACTACGGCAGCTATTTCCCGCTGCCTGAGTTATGAATGCTTTACCAATAATGTGCATTGCCTTTGTGTGCAGGTCAGATTCAGCCCCTCCTCCAGCCTTCTCACATAACCATAGATTGTTCCCACCCATATGCAGCAATTGCTTCTTTTCCAACTACTACATTTCAGTTAATACATCAAAAAACACTTTAATAAATGTATTTATAATGATATTGTGAATAGTGTTACTGGAGACTTATTTAAATACTGAGAAGTTGTTCTTTAATGTAGATATGTATTTTCCTTTCCTTGAATAAAAATAAGGAAAGTGGACAAGCTGTCTTTCTTAAGACATCGAATTAGTGTGAGTACACCAGTAGATGCTAGACACACCTGTGGGATATTTAGAGAACAGCAGACATGTTTCGAACAAGCCAGGCAGCCTGTTTTTAGACAAGTTTTAGGCCTCGCTTGACAAGAGTTTGTGAAGGACATTGTGAAGGTCACTAGCTGTGAGAATATGCTGAAGCAAAGAAAAACGAGGAGCTGTGGCTGGTGTATGTGACTGAAAACAGAAACAAACCCAGGCTGCAGCTGGGGAGAAGAAGAGCAAAACAGCAAAGGAAAACAGCGCATGAACAGGAGCATGGACTGCGTGTGTTTGTTGTTAATAGCCAATCAGTATAGAGCATTTAGAAAACAAGGACGTTGTGAACTGTATATTAACCGCGTTAGTGCGTTAATAAAGTGGCATTTGCTTGATCACATTGATCGTCAGCAGTGTCCGTGACTTCCGCATCAACACGCACCAAATACTAACAGTCTCCAAAGGAAACAGATATAGGCAGGGGTTTTCTAGGATCAGAATAATGAGCAGCAGACAACCCAGTCTACATGCGTATAAATTAGGACTAGAGTGAATTGTTACCAACAGGATAGATCAGATACAGAGAAAAAGCTCTCCACAACTAGGATACTTCTAGGTCTTGGGACTCTGAAACTGGAAAAAGCTTGGTGAATAGCAGACGGGAGGACTCTACAAACAGGATGAAGAGAGCTGCAGGCCATTTCCCTCCAAAATACCCCTAACGATTGTGCAATTAACATAGAAAACTGCAGCAGACACTGCTGTTTTGTGCATGAACTCAGAAGACTGGAAAAAATACCAAAGATGTCTTTAGAGCTGCATATGGCGTAAAAGCAAGGCAATCCTGTAAGTACCCCATTCACCATAATTCAGCTTAGCCTTCCCTCGAAGCCCAAAATATAAATTCTCAGCAGTTAAGCTCTGTGTGCATGTGTATGTGCGTACCTACACATACATGCCTACATACACATACACATACACAACCTACACGTATAACAAGGGACAAAGATTTTACTTAAGCATCTGTTAGCCCTTCCTGCCCTTTTACTATTAAATATCCTAGCTCAATGAAAGACAAAACCAACTCCTTTACATATTTTCATTTCAGACACCCTCCAATTCCTCTCACTGCCCCTCTCAAAATGACACTGTTCATGGACTTGATGTTGGCTTATGATATACATTGCACACTGCATTTTCAAGTGAGGATTTAGTAACAAGCATTTCAGACAGATAGCCAAATCACAAATCACCTTTGTTCTGGCCTTTTTACAGCCATAATAAATAAATACATGTATACATACATAGAAACTTCATCTGTGGAATCCACTCAAATAGGAAAACGTGAGCGGAAAGGCTTCACTGTATACTTTTCACTTGAATAAAAAATGTAACTCTCTAAGTGTTACGTTACCTTACGTCCCACTTAGAGCGCACACCCAGAACAACCGCCCTCAGTAAGAGAACTACTAATACCAGAAAAGCTCTGGTTGACAATTTCTCCTCTGAAACTCACAATGAAAAAAATTAAGCTTGTTTCAGACTATCATGTATTCTGCCACTGCATGATACAGTGCTTTACAGTCAAAGCTCTTCCCTGAAATAAACTGAAATATTCTTCCCACAGTGGAATCTTGTTTTCCCTCTGAAAAAAACTTCCGAGATTTATCATGAAATCCCACCACAGCTCAACACAACGTGTACTCGGAACAACAGCACATCATTTCTGCAATGAAAATCAATGAAACCATGCAGTCCTACTTTCCATGGGGAACGAGTTCTTCCAGGACAAGCTGTACAGCATCTCCAGAATCCCATACTGAGCATACGGGACAGCAGGTATTTAACTGCTGGTATGTTCTCTGTACTTTAGTCTCTTTATTTTATGTAAACAAATCCAGGGTTGGAAAAGGAAGACTGTAATTTGTAGGGGAATTCCTTGCAGAACAAGGACACAGTATACCCCTAGAAAGTTTGGACAACCCAGCTTGGGCTTAAACAATGCTCTGTTCATAGAGTCACCTTGAAGCTTAAAAAGAGGTAACAAAGTTGTTTCTGCAAGAACTTTGCAAAATGCACAACAGGATGTTCTAGCTGCAGCAAGGGCATCTAACACCCACAGGGATTGATGATGATAATCAAAGATAAAGCTTATTGTAGCTTGTGCTTGGCACATAAACGCAATTGGAGCAATAAAGTTGGAATGGCATGTAACCGCATCGGTGTGATTGTCGTTACCCAGCAGCTCTCAGAAAAGGGACCCTCTTCAGTAATTCAGCTAACTATTGCCATATTTCAGTGCTGATTGCTTAATTCAACAAGCATCTCACTGTAAAATTAACTTTCTTTTAATATTTAAAACATCTACTATTAAATGTATTTTTATACATATACACACACACACACACATACATTTACTACATACCCCAACAGACAATGCAGCAAACACCACAAGTAAAGAAATGAAGAAGGGATTATTTGTCAAATGGAACATGTTCAGGGGAAATTCTTAACTTCCTCACTTCTGCTGAGACTTTTCAGGGAGTAGGAAAAGATAAATGTTTTTTTGACTTCTATCATAAGTTATTTTGGAATAGTACATAATTTTCTCTGATTTTAATGGGAACTACTTATTAATTACACACACCCTTAAGAACATATACATCTGAAAGGTATCATTACTGAAACAGAAATTTCATTTCATTCGGAAGTCATTTGTTACCCCTAGTAAAGTGTGAAAAATGTGGAAGTTAAGAAGCTGAAGACCTTTTACTTATTTCCTATTCATTTCTTTTCCCCCCCGAAGGAGCCTGGACTAGTGACCCTATTTTTTAAAGGGTTTTTTTTCCATCCTACTCGACCATAACTCTGACTTTTTGGACATCTGATCCAACAGCTAGAGCTGGAGTCTTTTTGCCTCTTGCAAAGCTCTTGCTGAAATTCATGGCAATCCTGTGAGCACAGTCATTAGGCTCAGGCCCTTCAAAGCTCCAGAGTGCCCAAGACAGAACTATTGCCATTGCAATGAGTGACACACCTGATTAACTTAGCCAGGTTACACAAGGCTGGCTTCAAAATCAATTCAGAAAGTAAAGCTATGTAAATTGCCTAAATGAAATATGAATTACGACTTCTCACAACAGCAATTCCATTTCATTAGGGGACTATAAAACGTGAACTGTTTTTCTGCATGCTCACTTTATGTGATGTCACATGTTTCATATTTGCAGTGAATGCTCAAGACACTGAGTGAAACAAAAGAGGCAGGAAGTGGCAACCCTCCGTAAAGGCTTGGTCTGTGAAGTGGCAGCAGTCAAAGACACACTTCCAGTACTTTTGAAAAACATGTGAATGTTACAAAGCTATAGGAACATTACCATCCGCAAAAGACAATACTGCCACTTAAGAACAAGAGATGGACAGTCACAGAGCTATCTTGAGACACCTGTTTCTAAGGACACAGAACAACACTAAGGAGCACAACGGCCATAGTCCAAAACACCTGCTATTATTTTGCTATTATCAAAATGTCAGTACACTGGAAGTATCAGCACACTTGGAAACATCCTGTTTCCAAGTGTATTCCAAGATGTATGACACCTTTGTTACAGGATATACCTTCTTTTGTAAGAAAATACTTCTTTACTGGAAGTTAGATAAGTACATCTAGGCTGGAAAGACAACCATGAACAGTTTGGGATATAAGAGAGAAGGGGTAAAAAAGAAAAAAGGGTTTTGAATTCCATTGCTCCTATTTTGCTGCAGCTTCTCTGGAGTAGGTCCAGAGAAGGGCAACGAAGCTGGTGAGAGGTCTAGAGAACATGAATTATGAAGAGCAGCTGAGGGAGCTGAGACAGTTAAGAGCAGGCTGAGAGGAGACCTCATTGCTCTCTCTAACTACCTAAAAGGAGGCTGCAGTGAAGTGGGTGTTGATCTCTTCTCCCAGGTTACTAGTAACAGGACAAGAGGAAATTGGCTCAAGTTGCACCAGGGAAGGTTTAGATTAGATACTAGGAAAAAATTCATTACTGGAAGAGTGGTAAGGCATTGGAACAGGCTGCCCAGGGAAGTGGCGGAGTCACCATTCCTGGAGGTGTTCAAAAAATGTATAAATGTGGCACTTTGAGATATGGTTTAGTGGTCATGGTAGTGTTAGGTTGACAGTTGGACTTGATTTCAGAGGTCTTTTCCAGCCTTAATGGTTCTATGATTAGGCTCACTACAAAATGTTGATAAATGCTTTTTGTTCATCTGGTGACAATTGCCTGGCCTTTAAAGATGAAAGCCCTCAGTGCAGCAATGAAACTCCAGTTGTGTTGGTCCCTTTCTGTTTAAAATAAAAAGCAACATAGCTACAGAAGAATCTGTGGCATCCACTAGAAACTGTTGCACAGTTAACACTCTCTTCCATAACCTTTATATCAAGTACCAGAATGTTCCCTATATCAGAAATGAGAAAGGGATTTCTCGCCTTCATCCTTTCTCCCATTCCTACCCTCAGAAAAATGAATGAGGAAGTATTTAAATAGAAGACTCCACAACAACTTCCTACAGTAATATTTACCTTTGCATATGTATGTAATATTCTCCCACGACTGATCTATCATGCATTCTGAAAAATTCCTGTCTCCAACAGAATAATATCCTTCTTTACACCGATAGTACACTCTGCTTGATAGAGTGGTAGAGTCGTCCCAGATCATTTCAGTGTGTGGAATCAGCAAAGGTTTGCCACAGTTTATTTCTGGAACAGAAAAAAACTGGGTAACTACACCTGAAAATCAAAACAGGTAAAGCATATCATAGTGTTTAAGGAAGAGAGATGAACTGTCCCAGTAAGTACCACTCTTCTTCACAACCTAGTGATTTTCAGAAGGCAGGCCAGCCCTTTGGAACCCAGAATTTTGTGACTGGAGACTTTCTATCAGGGTGAGGCATTGATCCTTCAAGGTGAACCAAAAAATATAAGTGTCCTGTTTAAAAGTGGAGAACAATGATCTCTAAGTCAATTTTACAAATGGATCTATCTTTCCACAACACTCTCTTATGACCCACATGCTATTTACTTGTTTATTTTACCTATCACTAGTAACAATAGGTTGGAAAAATGGCACAGAGCCCAAGGAGTGACATGGAAGAAAAGCATCAAGAAAGTTATGTTTCTTTGCCAGTGGATTCAAATCAAGCTTTGGGGGGAAAAAAAAAAAAGGAGAAGTTGCTACAGACAAGCAGAAAGAACACTTTTGGGGGAAAATTTCATGGATTATTCAAACCACTTCATAGATAATTTGAAAGCTGGGGTAAGACACTTATAAATTAATTAATTTGCCCAGTTGTTTTCAGAGGCTTCGTAATAAAATTAGGAAACAAAAAATAAGGAGTGAAGATGAAATGAACAGAAGAATATTATTTAGGGTTAAAATTCCCTTTCAAATCCACAATAACCATTACACTCCAACAGAAGATTCTGTATCCCTTCACTTACAAGAAGTAAACAATGTAAGAATTAGAATCTTATCTTCAACAAAACTTATATGCAGAAAACAAGTGCTTTTGAAACTGTTTAGTAAATAATCTTAAGTAACTCTGAAATTCTACTCAAAAAAAGGTAAACAAAGAAGTAAAATTCAAAGTTTACAGAATCATGATCTGTATAACTTTCAAAGGAAAAGTTAAACATATGTACTGCAACGGGTGATAGATCTATCATTACTATCTTCCTCTTCATATCCCAATGTGTATGAACGTATACATGTTATAAATCATCAGAACAGGCTTCAGAGTAACTAAGGCACACGCAAAGAATATGCTTAGCTTATAGGACAGCATGAAATGAGATCCAAAAACTACTGTTGCCTAACTCCAGCTACCTGCCTACAGCCATCCTGTAATGAGACTGAAAGGCAGAAATGCAATATGTTTCTGTGTAACATAGTGAACCTTCTATTTAGACTGATGAATGAAAACAGGAACATTAAAGAAGACCGTAAAAGTAGAGAGTGGTTGTAATTACACATTAAAAAAAATTAAAAACTACTACATTTGATTGCAATGAACAGAAGACTCGACCCTGCTGGATCAAGCTGAAGAAATTAATCATACAGTGAATGGAAAAGTGAAGTTATGCCAATGTGAAAACTGACTAAAGACTGTAATTATCCTGAGGTCACATTAATTAATAATATGAGCTCGCAGTAAAAATACATTAGATTTTTTGTTGGGCAAAATACTTTTTTGTAAGCATAACTTTGTGTTTTTTCTTATCACAGCTACATTCTTCCAAATTGTTGCAATAAAATGGATTTATGACTCATGTCAAATAACAACAGCATGCTCGAGCAATCACAATTTTCAATTAGAAATGGTCAGAATATGGGAATTTTAAGGGGATACTAACTGCTAATAGTGGTTCAATTTCTACTAGTGGCTTCAAGCACAGAGTAGATATAGAGCTAAAAAACGGCAGCAATTTAGGCTGAATTTTCACCTCCTGGTAATCCCAATATCTGACATGCAGTGGGATTTTGTCTTTAGAATATTCATTTTTAACAACTTATTGAAACTTGATTTGCAGCACAGATTAAAAAAAACCAAAACAAATCTGTTTAATATATGACCTTTGGTGTATGACTGAAGACTGAATACACTGAATGCCCAAAGAGGATGTCTCTAACTGATTACTGCTACTTATCATGAGGGCTGAAACAGTATCTATGCCAAATAAACATTAAAGCAGATTTGATTTACCTTTGCACACCAAATCAGTACCATCCCACCGTCCTTTGGCATTGCAGACCCTAGTCCGATTGCCACTTACAGTAAAGTAACCATGAACACAAGTGTAGGTAACTTCACTCCCATATGTGGTCTCACTTACAGATGCTGGATATGCATTTGAAACAGAAGGTGGAACCCCACAGTCCACAGCTAGGGAGAGGAAGAAAGAGGAAGATGAATTTGTTAGTCAAGCAGTTGAGGTCATGGCAGCTGCAACCCCATGAGTATTCCTTTCATCCTTATCAACTAGCCCTCTTCTCCTGTGGTAATCCAACACTCCCTCACGTCCTCTGTGATATCACCACTGACACAGACTGCTGTAGCTACTCCAGAGCTGCTTCTAAATAAAACAACTTTTCTGTGCCATTTTCTCAGTATGGCATAGTATGTGTGCGACTCCTTCCTCGGCCTAGCTGCTGGTATACAGAAAACATCCTAGATTTTTTTTAATCTTTAAGATTCTCCTGCTTTTATAAACCTGATTGATTGCAAGTGGAAAGCTAGTTCTATACCACTTGCAGTAAGCAACAGTCAGAGGGAGGCAGATGAGCAGAAACTGCCTTTAGGGAGTGAATTTCTTAAAAAGTGCACAAGGACCAAAGAAAGCAAAACCACAAAAAAGGTTACAACATACAATGCAAAAGCTTCCTGCTAACGCTAGAGTCTATATGGTGTTAAAAAGGGATTGTAAGAGTTGTTCTATTCATGAACCTGCTGAGTTGTCACTTACAAACACATAAAACAAAGAAATCAAATAGTACAAAAAAGCAATTTGTTTGATCCGATGTCCATTTTCTAAGGTAAGCAACCATCTAAAAGGCTTGCATGTTGGCATGACACAACACAGTCACATTTAACAGTTTAACTACACCTCTTCGCATATATCACATCTCCCTATTAAAATGACTTTTCATCTCACAACAACTTTTTACTAATATCCAAGGGAAGCTGTACTCTTCAAAGACACATTTAAATCCATATACTCACATTTAAACTAATAGGGAATCTGTTCCACTTACAACACCCTGATGCTAGGTCACACATCTTACCAAGTCTGATCTACCTTCAATGGCCAGTTTCATCCCGACTACAAAAACTATCCTCCTAAATTACCATAAGAAGGAAGACAAAAGATAAACATAGACTTTCCTGAAAAAGAAGACATTACACCTGGCCAAAAGAAATTCTTAAATTAGCAATAAGGACTTACCAGGGAAACTCTCACAGTTCAAAGAATTATTTAAAGGTATCTTTACTAATTTATTTTTTTTCAAATCAGACCTGCTGATTTTACAAACAGGAAAGTCCTAACTGAAACTAAGGAAAAGAGCTTGCAATACAAGGGGGAAATAAGTTTGTCATTTCAGATTCATGGGCTGTTTCTTGTTGTTTTGATGTATTTTATTTCAAAGAAACAGAGAAATGTCCTCAGAAACTCTGAGCCAATCTTAAATTTTTAAAAAATCACATACAATTAAAAAATCACATAAAAATGGAATTGTTGAAAAATATTAATGCAAATTAAATGTACCAATAATTCATAATGACTGCATTCCACATGCTTTCTTTAGGGACCTCCTGAGACTTTCTTTTTGTTTTCAAATTCATTGTCCTTTACGGGTTTTTTTTTGAAAAATGTTATTTCAGTTGTTGCCTGTAAGTTCGTGTTTAATTGTTTTAGATTTACTTTCTAAAGAATTTTCTAGTGATGTTTAATATTTCACCTTTCCCACTCACATTGATTTAACATCCTTATTCTAATTTATTCTTCCCATTACACACACAGAAACATATCTATCCATTCTCAAAGAAAAAAAACAAAATGAGATGGGAAAAGAATTAGAAACCAAGAGAGCTTTTCTATTTTGAGAGGAGGAACTCTCCCCACTAAGCAATAATTTTCAGGATGGGAATTCTCTGCTGTAGAATTGTTATACACAGTGTAGGTTCTGCTAGCTAGCACTTCAAGTGTCATTTAACTAACATACAGACTTTCTAACCATTCACAGGAACACCACAACATCCTGCACTTGTAAGGAATAATAATTCAGAATGGGCAACCAGAACACCCAAGGAAGCAGAAATTTTGAAGATGCTAACAGCAAACTTTACACTTAACAGATGTGAAAGCATTTGCTCACGCACAAATGCTTTCAATGACCTATCAATCAGACTATTCAAAGATCAGAGACGATATAATGCTTCTCTTTTGCATCTACAGTCAACCTTAGGAAAAAGCTTCACAAGCTGTCAGAATAACTGCTCTTTCATGAGCAGTGATCGATGCCTTTCAACTCAGGGGATTTTTTTCCATGAAATGCCACAGAAATTTAGTTGTTTTCTAGGCCTTTGTTCACAGGCACAAGGACATATCGTAGCGTCTGTAAAAATCGAAGGACCAGCATCAAAAATGTCATTACACTAACACAAAAAGGTGGCACAATTTTATAACTTGTCCTTTCCTTTTCTTTCTTACTTTCTTTTTTTTTTTGTAAATAGCCAGATAGTGGAAAATTATCCTCTGGATTGCAGAAAAGATTCACTGTCTTTCACTTTTCTCCACATGCATGAACCTCTGTAATGAAGAATTTAAGAAAGACTTAAGATTCTTTTTACCTTTACAGCTTAAAGTGTCAGGTTCCCAAGTTTCATTTGCTGTGCAATATGAGAACATTCCCTCGTTGCTGTAAAATCCTTCTTTACATTTATAACGAACCGCACTTCCTGGTAGCAAGCTGTAGTTCCCCACAATGTAGCCATGCTTCATTTCAGGAGGGGAACCACATCCAATTTCTGCAAAGAGATTGGGTTAAAAGATCTCACAGTACAAAAATCACAACACACAAACTTAAAATGAGCTGAGCTGAACTGAACAGTCACACCACAAAATGCACCCAATCTGATAAATATGAGAGGTCACCGAAGTGGTAAAAGACTTGTACTGGCCACAGCTGGAGGAACACAGTGATCCAAGTATTAAGCCACATCTTCATTAACATGCAGCTCAAGCCATTCACAACACACCAAAGAGGAGACACTGCAATGTGATGGTGCTTCAGATGTGCCACTCTCATTAAAGCAATGGCTGAATGATCCTTCAACACCAGAGGAAAGTTTCAGAACACAATGCACAGCCTTACTTCCCTGCGCATGGGAAAGGTGAAGCAGTACAGACAGGCTGAAACGAAGTCGTCTGGCCCTCAATTCCTCCATCTCTAGCCACATGGAGGCAGAAGTGAGTAAAATAAGGAGGGTTATCAGGAATTCTGGCAAAATGAAGCACAGCACTCCATCTGCAAAAGCTGAACAAACTACAGGCAGCATTACTCAGGTTTTACTCAGCGAGCTCTGCAGGTTCTTACAAGAACTCAGAACTGCAAGCAGCTCCCTCCAGCTGGGATGCCTGGGCTCATTACATACTCTGACAGCTACTGCTTACGCTGCTGGCACTCTGCATCTATGGAAACCCACACTAGAGAGGAATGGTTTCAAACTGTTGCTGTAGCAAGATAAACAGAACAGTTTATCTATGCAGGTGGCATGGTATGTAATAAATAGCTAAGCTGTTATTTTATTATTTCTGTCTCCTAAGCTTGTTTCACATGTCTGACCTCTCTTACCAGCTCTCTTATGCAGAGGAATTATATAAGCAAGCACATTATACCACACTTCCTTCCTATTCAGGAACTAACTACATCATCTTCATGGCATTATTAAGCTTCTCTGACCCTGCACACCTGAACTACTGCTGAGAGCCTGTCAAAATCATACACAGAGTCTACCACGCAGGCACCACTGGAACAAAACGAACCCAAGAAGAAAAGAACCAAAAGACATCCAGAGACTCTCACCTTTACATGAAACCATGTTCTCATCTGGATGAAAAAAACGCTCTCCATTTTCTAATTTATAACCATCATTGCAGTAACACTTGTAGCTTCCTTCAGTATTCACGCATCCTGCATTGCGACCACACAGCCCAGGCTCCTCACATTCATCTATGTCTAAAAATTCAGAGAAAAATATATTCACTTCATAATTATTTTGATTAATTAATGTAGGACCCAAACTTAAAACAAACACAGGCGTTCTATGAAGAGTTATGCATAGCTTCTGATGGCTTTTCTAGATAAAAAATAAGCTTATAATTGCCTGATGTTCAAGCATCTGGAGGGGGAGACTCAATTTTGTAGCTAGCAATCTTTTAAATTGTTCTGACAAATAGTTTCTCCTGCCACAACAATCCCAGAAAAATCTGCAAATATCTTAAATGGTTACAACAGTTCATTATTGTAACAAAGAACTGGTTAATATTCTGCATTAAACACAAGTATGACATTCTGGAAGAAAATTGGGTATGCTCTTACTTTTTATCCTAGCTTCTTATGCTGCAAAGATTACTTCGTGACTGTGACTGTGAAGCAATGATTTGTAACATAGCAAAGAATGCAAATACAACTAACTGACTGCTGGTAGAACCTAGATGTCAAATAAGCACTTGCATCCATAGCAGAAAGCGCTCTGAGACAGTTTCAGAAAATAAGACTTAAAGTGACGGAAAAAAAAGATTTGTCCCATAAAAAACCAAGTTTGGTATTCCTCAAGATCCTTTGTGATGTCTACCTGTACAGTTCGTGCCATCGTTGGGAATAAATGTCTTATTGTTGTTGGAGGCTTGGTATCCATCCAGGCAAACACAGTAAAAACTTCCGTGTGTATTGTGACAGAGTGTATGATTTCCACAGATCTTGCTGGCTCCAATCTGGCATTCATCTTTATCTGTCAACACATTTAAAACACATGAGAGAGAGAGAGAGTAATAAAAAAAGTAGGACAATCTCCCCTCATCACTCATTCTTGTGTAACCAGACTGGCCCTTTCTGGTTTCCTTTTTAAGTAATTACAGATGTAAACACTGCAAGTGAAGGAGTATTTAGATCAGCAGAGGTGGTTGGCTCTGGGTGAAACTGTGAATAAAGCTTCCTGATACAGCTTGAGTAGATCTAAGAGCTGTTGAAATCAGAGGGCCTCGCTCCCCGCTTCCGCTAAAAGGCACCGGCTGCAGCACTTGACGAGAGCTTGTGCTGATCTTACCCAACCCACCCAACTGGCAGAAAACATGGCAAAATACGCAGCTTGTCTTCTCCCACAACACTAAGGCAAATTAACTCTGTGCAGGCTCCAGCAGGTGCCAGTGCTTGTGAAGGAAGGGGAAGAGATCAGAGGTGGAGGACATTTCCCTTTAAGCAGTGGTAAGCTGCTACATACGCCCACACACGCAGCATTTGACATCACTCTTTGATTCACATATTGATTTGTAACATATAAGGTAGTATTAAAAAGACACTATCAGCTAAAGCAATAAAACGATGCTGAACAATACCTTTCACGTAACAGACATTTGCACTTAAGAAATCTGCGTATATACAAAATTCATTTTAAGTTACCCAGTAATGTGAGACAACTGGAACAATCAGAAAAAAATGTGCTAATTTTAATTGTCAATTTTATTGTCCAGTTTTCAGTTCAATAATGAATAGGTTGAAAAGAGGAATAGTTAAGCCCATCGTAGTTTTTTTTTTTGCTGAAGCTATAACAAAAAATATTCAATAAATCATTGCAATAAATGCTTTACAATAAAAGGTGTGACAAACCCCTACACTTTCTAAGACAAAACTCATTAAAATCATTGACTATATAGCAGAAACTGAACAAAACAGATGAGCAACTAAATAAAAAATTATATTTACCTTAAGTAAAACTAAACTATAGCTCATGGCTAGTCATTGGGGGGAAAAAAAAAATCCATGCATATTCTACATTTTGGAAGTTCTGCCAGGGACAAAGCTTTTACCATGTTTTGAAGAACTTGGCAGTAATACTGGAGAAAGAACATTCTAGGAATGCACACAGTTTCTTGCCATTTTACAAACAGATAGCCTACCCTGACAATGGGTTATTCCATTGCCTACAAATCCATAGTTACAGATGCATACGCTTTTTCCTTCAGTCTGATGACATGTAGCATGAATGTGGCAGGTCGCACAGACATCTGGAACTGATCTGTTCACAATTGCTTTAAGGAAAAAAAGACACAATTACTTCTTTAAAAAAAAAATCCTAAGTGTGGTCTGGTATAAGTAATGAGCACGGAATTTCAAGTGAAAATAAAATACAAATTAAAATGCATAGAATAAAATCCTACCTTCTCTCATTTCATTTCCAAATATGCAGGAAAACCATTGTCATAGTATTCAGAGACCAAAGTCAAAAAAATAAAGGATTAAACACAATAACTATATTGAACAGTTTTCTCCATCCAGCTATTCTCTCACAACAAGCAAAAGTTCTCCAGGTGTTAGTAAGGCTTATGAGACATATAATAAACAGCTCTATCCAATATTATTATTATTTTCTCCATATTCATTTTCTTTCCATTTCATCATGATTTCTGTTTCCTCATTTTTTCTATTATTTGGTTTCTGTTATTTACACATAGACATTTGGGCTATTTATCAATTTATTTCTACCTTGTATACAGAAAAATGCTATTCACAAAAATGAAGCTGAGAATATTGCCAAGATGAAAATTACTTAAGTCATTTTAGAAATGAATTTATATTAGGAATAGTTAGCAGCGTATGATGTGCAATCCAATTTAGTGGTGTTTGATAGGGCTATAAATATATATGGAAGTAGTGTAAAATATGCACTTATTCCCTTATTTGCATTCATACTTTTAGTGCATTATGTGCATTGCTCTCTATTTTTGTAAGATCTTTTTGTTATCTTCACACATGTACTGGCTTTCCAAATAATAAATCTCAGAATGGATAGCTTAAGCGTTAAAGAAATAACTAATAACGCAGAAGCTAATGTTGTCTCATGATGTTGTACGGAAGTTTTTACTCAGATTCTAAGACTGCAAAGATTGATAAGGATAGTGTGGTTCTTACAGACTACAAATTTTATTGCATTTATAGCAGCACCAAAAAAACTTTGCCTGCCTTTACATGGTGTCTACACACCAATCTGGAAGAAGTCAGCTGAATACTCCAGCCAGCTTTGTTTTATAGTACCAAGTTTATTACTGTGATAAAACTACCCCTTCGCGCTCACAGCGCTTCAGCTTTATTCACAGTGCATTTCTGAGTGCCTTAAGATTCATGGGAGCCATTGAGCCTTTTAAGATTCCTACGACTCCTAATTCTGGATGCTTTTATATAATTGTGTGTGCACTCCTCATGAAAACAGAAAAAGCATCAGCGAGCAACAGTAGTCAAGGCAGATCAGAAAATTAAATTTAAAAACATCCATGGTAAGAACTTTCTCATGGTATCTCAATCTTCTGATAAAATGTGGGAGTGTGCCCCATCTTCCTCGGATTACTGCTCTCGGAGATAAAAACAGTTCACAACCCCTTCCCCGATCCCCCCGCCCTGGTAACATTACAGATCACAGAATCATAGAATAGTTTCAGCTGGAAGAGACCTAGATGAACATTGAGTCCAGCCTTTGTCCCAGCCCTATCAATCTACTAAACGATTCCTCCCAACGCAACATCCACCCGTCTCTTAAACACCTCCAGCGACAGTGACTCAACCACCTCCCTGGGCAGCCTGTTCCAATGGCTGACAACCCTTTCAGTATAGAAATTCTTCCTCATATCTAACCTGAACCTCCCCTGACACAATTTAAATCCATTTTCCCTCGTCCTATCACTCTCCACTAGGGAGAACAGACCAACCTCTGCCTCTCTACAACTTCCCTTCAGGCAGTCGTACAGATCGATACGTTCTCCC
>NW_009727700.1:17876-18206 GCF_000703405.1 Apaloderma vittatum
CCTTCTCCAGCACCTCGATGTCCCTCTTGTAGTGAGGGGCCCTTCTGGACACAGGACTCAAGGTGAGGCCTCACCAAACCCGAGTGCAGGGGCATGATCACCTCCCTGCTCCTGCTGACAGCACTACTGCTGATCCAGGCTAGACGAAACTTTACAACGTATTTCGCCTAGGTAACACGCCATTTTTCGCTCCGGCACTGAAGTTTCCTCATGGTTCCAGCCCTTACCCTCGGGCGCGGCTCCTGCCCAGGCCAGGCCCTCGCGCCCGGGAGGAGCGCGAAGCCCTCCCAGGGCAGCGGTGCGAAATATGGCGGCCCGCGGGGTATCACC
>NW_009727701.1:0-4958 GCF_000703405.1 Apaloderma vittatum
AAGGCCAGGTTGGATGGAGCCTTGAGTAGCTGAAGGGCTCGAACTCTCTGAGGGGTTTCTGTTGCTCCGGCGGGGTGGGTGGCCATTCCTGTGGGACTGTGGTCAGCAGCGTTACTCCTGCCAGCAACGTGGAACTGGATCCAGGAAAACAGATACCAGTTTGGTCCCTCTGGTTCCATTTCCATTGCTTACAACCCTGGTGCCCCCTGGGCAGCCTGCAGCATCCCTGTGAGCAGCAGGGATGTTTTTTTGGGACGTAGGGTTGGAGGGGAGGGTGAGACAAGGCAGAGCGAGCTCCTGGTGGAGCGAGGGTCAGCTCTGGGGTTGGACACTGAGCATGAACACAACGCAAAGGGCCACAGTGACCCACTTGTGTCTGGTGGAGGAGGGAAGGAACAAGCTCCGTGCTAGCCCAGAGCTGTCTCTGCTCCTGCCAAGACACAGTGCAGAGTCATTACAAGGTAACGTGCTTTCAGACCTGAGCAGGGAAATGCTGCATCTTTTTCACAGCCCTCTTCTTCGCCCTCCGAGAGGGGCTGGTGAGCACTCGGTGCTCCTTCCCATGCGTTCGGCACAGCAGCGGTTTGGTGTTGAACAGCGAGACAGTTGCTCATCCAAACCAGAGACGTGGGGACAGGGGTGGAGGGATGACAGCTCCTAGGGACAGAAGGAGGGACACAGAGACCAGCCTTGGTTTCCCCTCTCCTCTGAGAACAGAAATCGGGGTTTTCCCCACAGCCTGAGCACATACAGCTGTTGGCACAGCTGTTCTTTGCCCTTGAGCTGGGGTGTATTTGCTCCTCATCCCAGGGCCGTGGTTCCCCTGGGAAGTGAGGACAGAGTACCTGTGTCTTTGGTGAGGATCCGCCTGACTTTGGGATATCTTTGCAGAGCTCAGACAGCCCTTAAAGCAGAAGGTTACCCTAATTTATCGTCCCTGGATTTATGGGAGATATATATCAAGGAAGAGTGTAATAGCTTTCATGTGGCCCATCAGCAGAGAGGGGACCATCCTGAAGTGACTGGGAGCAGGGACAGCTTCAGGATCATTCGCCAGTGTAGCTGCTTTAACTCTTTCACTTCAGGAACGGGGAAGAGACAGTCCTGGTACCACCTCAGAGTGGTGTTGCAGCTCACTCCATGCACTGCTTGCAAGCAGATGTTGAGTCTGTGCTAGGAGGAGGCTGGAGGTGCTGACCAAAGCCCCTTGGTTTCTGGATGGGAAACTTAAGAAAAGGAGCTTTCCCAAGCTCATCCAAGGCAGCATGTGGGGCAAGAGATCTCGATGGTTCCCACCAGACTGAGGGACCTTCCTGCAGATGCCCTGTCCTGTGCACACCCTTTCTCCATGCTCATGCTCCACACCATAGGCATGTTTGGCCTTCCTGTCCCTCCCTGCATCCATACCCAGAGCTGGTGCTGCTGTTGCTGAGCTCTCTCTGCCTCTTGGCCCAGCACTGGAGACCTGCCCCAAAGTGTCCCTTCAGCCAGCATAATTTGTTGGTGTTCCTACCTGTGAAAATAGCTTCAGGGTCCCTTACTTTGTCTGATAAGCAGAAAGCTGAAAGGGCAGGTTAGCTCCTGTTTCGCTCCCCATAGCCCTTCTAAGCAGCCAGCGAGCCCTTAGGAGGGTGGAGATACAGCTGTGGGGCTGATCTCTGCTGCACAAGCCCTCTCTGTTCCATTGCCCCCCCCAGGTGATGCCCTGGCTGTGGAGGTTCCCCAGGCAGGAGAGAGCTGAGCTGGTGGTGGGTGGAATCACTCTGGTTCCGTTTAGCTTCACCAGGTGAGAACACAGGGTCCTGGGTGCCAGCCGTGCACCAGATGTTCGTAGCTGGAAGTCTGGGAGCTGAGGACAAACTGACCGACATCCTGACAGGAGGTAGCATCCCCGCAGGAGCTGCTGGACAAGCCCCGAGCAGCAGAGGGATGAGAAAGGCTCCTCTGGGTTCAGCACGGACTGGCCGTGGACTGAGCTGGGCTGAAGCAGACTGTATTCGCTGCAGAACAGCTCCTTTTCTGACTCATTCCTGAGGCTGCAGGCAGAGCTCGAAGCAGCTGATGGGTGCTGAGGCACTGGAAGGAGCGAGGAAAGGGAAGGGTGGGAGTGTGGGTGGGTGTAAGCAGGGACCTAGACGCTGGGGGGTGCATCCATCAGCACCCCCAGCCCCACACAGGGCAGAGAGCACGAGCCTTCCTCACATGTCTCAGAAATCATAAGTGGCTGGAGCATCTCAGCTCCATGAGCTTTTGCTCTCACTGTGCAGACTCCTGAAATCAGGAGGAATCCCTTCTTGGACACAGTAGGGCAGGAGGCTGAGCCCTTTGCAGTTCAGCTGAGCCCACCAACTGGAGCTACACTGCTAGAGCTGCTTTGCTGTGGGCGTGGGAAGCTGATGGTTGCAAAGCTGCTCTTCCTGGGGGCCAGGCTCTCGCGTCCTTCCTCCTCTGCAGTCCCTGTTGCCCGCTCTAGAAGCTGGTGTCGCTGCTAGATGATGTTCTGCTTCTTTAGCAGTTCAGGAGCTTCAGCAGTTGCAAAAACTTCTCTTTAAAAATTCATGCTGTTCTGTATCATGTTAAATATTTATTCTTAAGGAACAATGCGTCCCCCTCCCTCCCCCATTCTGCTATGATACCTATTTTGCATATGAGCTGATTAATAATTAAGCGTCTACATTTTATTTTGACTAACAGAAGATGTGCTTTAGCCAACTGGATTCCTGTTGTGTTCTGCTGAGCTGTGAATTCACCTTCCCTCTCCAAAGCGAGGGATTATCTCTGGTTGTGTCTTGGAGCTCTCCTGCACTGTGAGTCCCACCTGGCCACGGCCAGTCCTGGACCACCTTCGTATCTGTAATGCTGGAAGCCCATCCTCACCTGGCCATAGAGGAGTCTGGATAACCCATTCCCTTTACACGTGGCAGGAAGCCAGGGTGGTTTTTTCAGCCCCAGCTGTGTTTTCTTTCTGCCTTGTACCTTTGCTGACTTCTAATGGAACTTCTTCTGATGGAGAGGTCTCCCCTAGGCTGGGACAGGAAAAAGTTGGTGCTGGTCTGGCCAGGCAGCCAGCAATGAACATCTGGCTGCCAGCTTCCACACCTGCTGAAGGAGAAACCTGGGGGAAGAAATTGGGTGTCCTGGGCCAAAGTCAGCTGTGTCCCAGCTTGTTCGGAGCACAGAGCTGCTGCTGAACAGTTCCACGGCAAACATCAGGTGGTGGCACAAGGTCTCGTCCTCTGATGTAGCTTTGAGCTCCTGTGGCTCCCTCAGAGGACGTCACTGCTGAAGCGGGGACCCCCACTCCCTAAATGATTCCCTGGTGTGGAAGTGGGGAGCTGTCTCCTCGAAACAGGGACGTGACCTGGTGATACAGGCAGGGCTGCTTAGTCCCCGCGGGATGCACGCTCCTTTGGAAACGGTTGGTGGGTCCAGCTCCTCAACTGGAGCCTCCCTGTGCAAGAATTTTGGCCAAGAAGGCAGAATTGGTGTCTGTAGTTACTGAGACTGGCCCAGAGCAAGCCTGGGTGGGTGCTGAGTGTGCAGGGACCTTTTCCTGTACAGCCAGCTCTGGGGTAATGGGAGAAAAACAGCCCTCAGTAATCTGGGACCCAGCCACAGCAAGTGCTACTCTGACACTGCTAAGCTCAGAAACAAGGGCTGAGAAAAGAGCTGACACAAGGGCAAACTGTACCCTAGGAGTACAAGGAATTAATTCTGCTAGGAAAACTGGATTGCTAGTCAGGAGAGATGCTCGAAAAATAGCATTTGTATTCTGTGGGGGATTTCAGTGTTAGCGCCCCTCTTCTTCCCACCCCAGGTTTCCCAAGGAAGAACAGCAATAACTCCTAAGTTTTCCTGTGGAAGTACAGTCCCAGCTGCTTTGCAAGCATGGGAGCATCTTGTTTTCTGCAGTTCCCAAGCAGAGTGATATATATTCTCCTCACCAGTAGAAATGAAGCTACGGGATCCATTTTGGAATAGATGCCTGAACGTTCAGGAAAGGAGGAATTTAAAGCATATTGTGTTGAGGTGTTTGTTTGGGGGAGCTCTGTCAAAATAGATGTGACTCCTCATTGTGGCCCCGTTCAGGATTGCTGCATTTTCTAAATGCTTTCTCAAAAGCAGCTCAAGTGGACTCTACCCTTTAAAGTGGAATTATGAAATGAAGAGACTGTGCAAGACTGAGATTTACTAAAGCATTTGGTGCAGATTCACAGGAAATCTTCATCTCGGACTGAGTTTTAGCAGGCTGGGTTGTAAGGGCTGTCATAAAGAGCCAAGATTGCCTGGGGGGGGTTGGCAGGGCGAGGGGTGCTGAGGTTGGGCGCGGGGTGCAGGGGACACACGTGGCAGTTGGAGTTTCTTATTTAAGAGCTTCATTAGTGAGCTGGAGGCAGGCACACAGCAGTGAGAGGCACAGAGGGTGCTAAACTGGGACGTGTTGCAAACAAGACTTGAGTCTGTGACGCAGAGCACCCAGGAGAGGCTGGGTGACAAGTGAGTGGCCCGGGACAGAGACGTCCAAGGAAATGGCAATAGAGACCAAGGGAAGGGTGGCAGGTTTTATTTGCTACATGGTGCACGTGCTGCAAACCCCTCTTTTCCTCCTCAAGGAGGAGGCTCGCTGGTGGCACAGTTCCAGGCTTTCAGCAAAATCTTGAAAATCTGGGAGCAGTGAGAATGAGCAGGCTCTGGGAAGAAGGAGCTGCGTGCTGTTTGCATTGCCAGGGCTTACTGTCTGCCCTTGTGCATTATAGGCTGCTTTTAGGAGGGGAAGAGACCACGAATGTAGAAGCCCCACCTTGGAAGGGCCGGTTTTGGTGGTGTTGGGCGCTGGCTGTAATGCATGCAAGGCTGCAGCATCATCGTGAGGACCCAGAGCTGGGACCTCTCATGAAAGAGCTGCACGTACAGCCTGTGCCTGCCGAGCTGGAGGGGACCGGCTGGCGCCACCCCCG
>NW_009727701.1:4989-33169 GCF_000703405.1 Apaloderma vittatum
AGGCTTTTCCCTGCAGGGCTTTGTTGAAAGAGAGGAGGTGCATGGGGCCAGCAGTGCAGTGCCCCAGGTGTGCTGTGGGACAACAGTAAATACTTGCAAAGGCAGGATCAGAGCCTTGCCTGCCCCTGTGCCAAGGCTGGGTGCAGTAGGAAATTCTCTCTACGAGGGCGAGATCTTGTCTTTCCTGTCAGAAAGGCTTGGGAGCAGGGATGTGAAAGCTGTACTTCAGGCGGGTACGGCTGTTTGGCCCTGTCACGCTTGGGAGAACGGGTGTGGGAACGCAGCTTGTGTTTTGGGCAGTCTGGCTTTGAAGGATGGAGGATCTGCTGTTTCCCTCCACCGTTCGTGGTTGTGGTTAATCACTGTGACTCATCTCATTTCTGATTTGAATTCTCTGGCTGTAACCTTCAGCTTTGCCATCCCCTGGTAGATTAAAGAGCCTCTGAGCATCCTGTAGTTTTCCTCCCTCAAAGTGCTCAGGTGCTGTTACCAGGTCACCTCTTTTAGCTTCTGTTTAGAGGAGAGGCACATCACGTGTCTTCAGCCTCACACCATTTTTCCTGGCTGTTGGTATCATTTTAGTCTCTTCTTTGCAAATGGTCCCCCTCTTCAGGCTTGTGCCTTTCTTTAAACTCACATGGGATGGTTTTGCACTGGAGCAATAATATAATCCTGCCTTCCTTTTGTTGCAGCATGGGTCAGTTCCCTTCTGGACATTCAGAAGGGCACGATGTGTGATCCCATTTATTGCTGGCATTTAATCCCAGCACTGTGACTTGAGCTATGACACTGACTGGATGCTGTGCTTTTGATGAGCAGTTGTTGGTTTTGGACATGCCCTGGCAGATTCACAGACCTGGGGAGCAGGAAAAGTTGGATCTGGTGCATTTGGTCACGGGTGATGAAGTTTTGTTTTCCTTTGTTCCTCTCTTGTGTGAAGCTGGTTGGCCTTGTGTCAGCAAGTTGCTTGGACAGCAACAGCGTCTCTCCTTCCTCTGCATTTATCCACTGCTCATGACAGTGCTTGTTGCAGGGGATGGAGGAGGATTTGGACTTTTTCTCCCAGCCTGGAAGGAAGCAAAGCCTGCAGCCCCCAGAGAGTTCAAGCTGCAGCTAAAGCCTGGGCCCAGGCATTCAGTGGATATGGTTAAAATGGTCAAACTAGAGGGGGACTGGCTTTACCCTTACAAACGTTTTCCCTTCCAGCACAGCTGCACAGCTGCCCCAAGGCTGCAGGAGCGCACAGTCTTGGCTCGAGGTTCCTTAGAGGATGCCTAATGCAGCTCGGCAGAGGCAGGGCTCAGGCTGGGTCCCAGATCCCTGCACCAAGGACTGACTCCCAACCCCTCTAAGCTAAACTTGACATTTCTCCCAGAGACAATTTGGTAGCCAGCCTGTTCTGGGAAGCTGGAGGGACCTTCATCTGGAGGCATCCTGGCTGAAGAGAGGGAAATGTTCTTCTGGAGAAGTCAGAAGTCCAGCTGAACAAAGAACACACACCCTCTATCACACGAGAGCTGGAGACCGTGGCCAAACCAGGGATCTGCTTGTGCAGGGATCCTGCGTGCTTGCACTATGCATCCCTGATAGTCCTGCTGGGCTGCATGTGCCCAGCATCCCAGCTCATTTCTCCAGCTGGCAGAGCAAAGGCAGCTGTGGCAAGTCTCCAACTTGCAGGGACCAGGGATTGCCCTGGTGCACACTCAGCCACTGTCCCCAACCTAGACATCACGCCTCAGTTTTGCTCTCAAAGCATGGCTGCCCTTTTCTCTGCCATGTGGATTGCAGCCAAGATCAGACTGGTGGGTTAGCAGGTCTCCCTGTTTAACCTCCTTACTGGGAGCTGTGGTAGGTCCAGGAGAAATTCCCAGGAGCCTGCTGGACATGGTTATCCTGGGACACTGAGCTAAAACAATGAGAGTCCTTAAGTGGGCCTGCCTTCAGGGCAGTGGCAGTTTTAATTATCAATTTTCAGCTTGAGGGAAAAATAGATGGTGCTTAAATTACAGGGATTTAGCAGGGACTGCAGGTGTGTGTGCACCACAGGCACACATGGTGTGTAGTGAGGGCAGGTGTCCACGTGCACAGAAGTTTCTCCCTCTTTTTTCCCCTGCCCTGTAAATCTGCCTGGTGGAAATCCCTTCAGTTCTGCTGGCTTCCTGCTCCTTTGTTCACACTGAGCTCCATGTGTTTTGCAGAAATAACTGCCTTTCACTGCAGAATCACAGGCAAAGTGAAAAATCAGCATCTCCATAGCCTGACAGGCAGGGAGGGAGGATAGGAGCAGGGCTAGGCGTGGACCAGGAGCCTTGTTAATAGAGGTCAGCACCTCTCCTTTGGTTCAGGACCCTTTCCTGAGATTGCAGACACTGCCCATGGCAGATTTCAGTGGGTGAGTGGCTTTCCTTCGGGCTTCCAGGATAGCCTGTGACCTGTCTTGGGGTCCTGCCTGACCTTCCTCTGCTGCTGCTGCTCTCGTTTGTCCCTGGCAGACAGGGTGGGCTGTGGTTCCCCGTCCGCAGAGGTGATGACTTTGCAGGTGTCTGAACGGAGACGAAACTTGATGGGCAGCAGTGTTTTTAGACAGAATGGGCTCATGTCCTACAAAAGCTCCATCCTGGGAGGGACAGTCCACTCACAGGAGCCCTGTGCTGAGCTTGGTGTCTGTCCTTCCCTAAGGCATATGGTGACTCCAAGCTTCCCTTGCCCTGTTGTCCATGTCACTGCATGAATGGTCTCATGCTGAGCTCTCCCATTTGTCCCCATCATCAGGGAGAGCGGGGGTGGGTAGAGGCACCGACAGTGTCACGGCTGGCGCAGAAAGGAGGAGTGAGCCTGAGCACATCTGGAGGAGGCTCAGGTCCGTATCTCCCTTAGCCAGGAGCTTGTTCCTGCTCCAGCTGACAGACAGGGGTCTACACTTCAGTCTGCACACTTGTTCCACTGCTTGTTCCCCTTTTCCATACCGGGCCATGCTTTCTGCAGGACTTAACCCCTCCACAGGTTCTGCAAAACCCTGGGGTTCAGGTGAAGCCAGGCCAGGGCTATGCCAGCAGCAGAGTTCTCCTAGACAACGTATAAGAAGGCTAATAACTCCTTCCGCTCCCATTCTCTGTGCCAAGCTTGTCTCCTGGGAAAGTCCCCTCTTTAAATAGCAGCCTGAGTGTTTTTCAGGTTGCAGAATGGTTTTGCAAAGGATTGCATCAAGGGCTCTTAGCACTTGACCTTTCCCATCTTGCTGCAGCTCCTGAGTGGGAGGCTCCTGTTGTGGAGTGGCTGGAAAATGGCTGGAAATCCGTACACCCCCAGGCAGCCTCTTCTCCTCGGCAGAGCTGCAGCTGCCTCCTGAGGGACCTGCCCTGGCATCTGCAGCTGGTGCTCGTGATGGGGCTTGTGGAGACCTGGGCCACCCCTTCCGTGACTGCCGTGGGTCAAAGCCGACTGTCCGGGCTGACGACAATGAGATCCCCGAAATCACTCGCTCATTCCTCCCCCCAGGCCCATCTCCAGAGGAATGTGGGCGGAGAAAGCTCAACCAGAAAGGCTCAAGGGTTGAGAATAAGGGCAGGAAGGGTAATAATCTACCATTTAATCTACCTGCCCATGACAGGGAGGTTGGACTGGATGATCTCTAAGGTCCCTTCCAGCCTAGGCCATTCTAGGTTTCTATGATTCTTTGATTCTAACTCCCCAACGTTAAAGACAGGACAGCTCAACACAAGATGAAACCAAAGGAGAGATGGAACAATGGGGTCGCCCCTGAAATACCTTGCTGGCAGAGGGGCTGAAGGGCCTGGCCCTGGCCAGAGGCAGGTCTGAGTCCTACCTGGGAGTGGGGGAGGCTCTTGAAGTTTCCCACACAGCTCTCCCCCCACTTTTCCAAAAACCCCGCCAGACTCAAACCCATGACAGACCCCCTGAGAGGGCTGTCAGACCTCAGCCTTGGCACGTGCTTGGTGTGTTGTACCTGTGCTTCTCCTGCCCTGGGAAGATGCAGCGTGATGGGGCTCGCCGGCGTGTGCCCCTGTCCTAAGTTTTGGGTCTGCAAGTTCCTCTGGCTGAAATCACCTGAGCCAAGTGGCACCAGAAATGCAGAACGGTGAGAGCTGGAGGAGGCAGGAGGCACCCTAGATCTGCTACAAGAGCAGATCTGAGGGACTCCAGACTGTAGGAGAAGGCTGCCCTGGGAAGATGCAGCGTGATGGGGCTCGCCGGCGTGTGCCCCTGTCCTAAGTTTTGGGTCTGCAAGTTCCTCTGGCTGAAATCACCTGAGCCAAGTGGCACCAGAAATGCAGAACGGTGAGAGCTGGAGGAGGCAGGAGGCACCCTAGATCTGCTACAAGAGCAGATCTGAGGGACTCCAGACTGTAGGAGAAGGTCACAGCGCCGTGCAGGAGGCAGGACCTTGGAGGTGAGGGGGCTGGTCTGCAGGGTCGTCTGGCTGGAGAAGGTGTAGCACAAAGCTGTGGGTCCCACGCTCTGACCCCAGCTCAGATACCTTGGATTGCCTGTTGGAACAGCTCACGGCTACTGAGGCTTCCGCAGGAGGAGACACCAGAGCGATGAGGGCCCTTCAGGCAGAGGTTCAGTAAGGGTTGGTGTCTGTTGTCTAGGAGGAAGAGGAGGTAGCTGCTGTGCCAAGGGGCATGGTGAGTCCGGTGTCAGTGGCCGGCCCAACCGACAGATTTTGCATTTCCATCTTGAGCAGCTGGGAGCTTGAAGGAGGATTTAAATCCGGGTAATCTTACTGCAATGCAGGAGGGCAGAGAACACAGTTATCTCCTCGGACTTTCCAGCAAGTGCCTGTGGACCGGGCAGAGATGCTGCCTTAGGGGCAGGTTTATTCTCCCTTTGGCTCCCAAAACTGCCTGGCCCGAGCCCCCTGCTCGCCCCGTGGCACACGCAGCTGCTGAAGGTCAGTGGCCAGGCCTGTGGGCTCCATCCCTTGTCCTGCATAGGATTGCAGTGGTCAGAACGAGCCCAGACCTGCTTCAAACCCAGCTTTGCAGAGGGCTGCCGATGAGCGTGGGAAATGGCGATGGCTGAGCTGTGGCCAGGGGCTGTAATATGCAGAGAGATCAGGGTAAGCACAAAGCAGTGGGAGAAAAAAAAACCCCACCAAAATAAAATAAAAAGATGGTTTTAAAATTTAAATTAGCTTTATTTCTTTTCATGTCACAGGTCTGCATTTTCTTTTCGTCTTACTGGCTTGTGCTGCTAAAGTGGTTGTTTTGTGCTTGTTTCCTTAATTAGCATCTTCCCAGCTTCTCTTTAGAGACTTTTTCTTCTGAAGAAGTTGATTTCTTAACGTTAGTCCTTAAAACGCTCATCCATACTGAAAAGCAGTGCCAAACCCCAAGGAAAAACGTTGCTGTGGGTATGATATGGACACTTTCTGATGCACTGAGGAGTCTCCCAGCGAGAGAGCTTTGGTTTGACCATATCCCATCATCAGTTTGCAGGTTGAATTTATTGGGACTTTGGCTCCCCAGGTGGTTAAAAGCTTCTGAAAAGCCTTCCTAATTCCCTGCGGCTGGGAGTACAAGGCTAATTTTATACTGCTTCATTTGGAAAAGTCAACTCGTGTGTACAAGAATTTTACAGCAACTCGGCGCGTTGAGAACTGAGATGACTTTTTAATGTTAACAAGGAATCAATTTGTTTTGAACGCGCAAAGATTTTACGCCACTAAGAGAGAAGATTTTTTAATACGTATATAATAAGCTCGTGGCATGTCCATGTTTTGAATAATCCATATCTTCCTTATTGCCCTGCCTCAGAAAAAGATGCTGTGGTAAAGGAAAAGCTTGCGAGAAGGGGCAGTCAGGATGATCAGAGGTACCAAACGGGTCTGAGCTGGGGGAGGACACGTGTAGAGGTTTTTGCACCTTACACAAAGGCCTCCAAAGCAATAAGTAGGGGAGGGCAGATGAGCAGAGACTAATCAGTCGCTATTTTTAGCACTGGTAGTCCTCAGTGAAATGGTGGGGCTGGAAATCTTTGCCCCAGGATGCTCTGGGAGTCAAAAGAGGGAGTGAATTGAAGGAGAGGAAAAGCAAGCTGGCTGCCCAGGATCCCTTGGTGGCCATAATTGTGTGCAATCCCAATTTTGGAAGGTTCCAAACTGCTGTCTGTTGCCTTGGACAGTGTGTCAGGGGGAGGGCCATCGTATTCCTGCCCTGTGTCACCTCCTCTCAGGTCCCAGAGATGAGAAAAAAACCCTGATGATCTTTGTTCTGGTTCAACGTGCCAGTTCTTGTATAAAAAAAAAAAGGAATTTAAAAAAGGGTTCACAGGAACAGATAAGACCCAGCCTCAGAGCTGCTTAAGCATTGCAGAAACAGAGATTTAACTTCTAGAAGCTTGAGATTTCTTTCTATCTCTCATCTGTCTCTTTTTTTTTTTTTTAAACGGTTTTCTAAAATTACAGTAAAGCATCCCATGGATGTTTTAGGTTTTGTTTTGTTTTGTTTTGTTTCCTGGTTGGTTTATTCTGTGTGTGTGTGCGCGTGCATGGAAATCCACAGTACATTGGTGCTAAGTGCTTGGCTTCCAAAGACAGACAGACCATGCAGCTGCTTGGTAAAACGCGTATAAATCACACAGCGAGCATAAGTAGCGTAAAACATTGCAGCTGTTCTGAAAGAGTATGAATTATTTTTAAACAAAAGCGCCCAAATAATACTCACCTTGGCTTTCCTAGTCCATTGTGCTCTGATCTGTCAGGTGGAAGCTTTGCTGGGAGCAGGAACTCGCCTTCCACCAGCTAGCTCTGAGCTGGTGGCACCTGGTCACCTCCTCCCAAGGACTTTTCTCTGTAGTCAGGACATCTGATGTTACCGATTCTGAGCTGGAGGATGGTGACAAGTGTCTGCCCCAGCTTCCTAGGCTCTCGTTGTGTGTGCTGAGGTGGGAGTCACCCTGGCTGGACCACCAGGCACCTGTAGCAAGGTGGGACCGCTGTCCTGCTTATGCCAGCTTGGCTTGGAGATCACACCTGCCTTGTGATGGGCTTAAAAGAATAAAAGCAAACTTGGCTGATTTCACCGAAGTCAGAGACATCCTCCTAATGACAGCCTTTATGTAGCTGCTGCGAAAGGTTGATGGAGGGCAACACGTTTGTGAAGCCAACCAGCACTCCCAGCTCTTGGTCTGGATGACTCCTCTGGCCTCGGCTCCTCCCAACCACCCCTCCTGGCATGTCCTCCTGGACAAAATGAGCAGGGGGGTACCAGGTGTCTGTTTTGGGCTGGCAGTCTGCTTGCATGTGCCCTTGGCAGAGACAACCAGAGGGCTCAAAGGCAGGATCCAAAAATGTCCTGGGGACACTGGAGCCGTTTCCAGCCACAGCGCAGACACCATCTCAAGATCTTTTTTATTGTACTGCTGGTGGAGCTGTCTATATTGGGGTCTTGCTGCTAGCCTTTGAGCATCCAGGGGGCCCACTAACAAAACGCTCTCAAGCTGATTTGACAAGAAATCTCTTTGATGAATGGAAAGGGACCCTCAAGTGCTGATTGTCTACCTGTTTGCCTCTTCTTGCAAGAGGTAATTGAACTGCAGCCGTAAGAACGTATTACAGCAGTTTGCAGATTACGTAGTACAGTGTCCTCCCACAGGTTGAGCTTAGATTTCCCTCTCCTTACCAGCACACTTTGCTACAGGAACCTTCTCACTCCTTCACAAAGAACTTGCAATAGGAGTATTTCAGAAATCATTGGCCGTTCAGTATTTGTGACAAGCTTTGAATTCAAATTAAGTTGCAACAAACTAGTACACAGGTGGTTGTTATTACAGAATTTCTAATTTACCTTCCTGGAACCTTTTGTTGGTAGTTTCATAGCCCCTTTGTTGCAAAGCTCTGATGATGCCCAACAGCTCTGTATTTCACCCCTCGCCCTGAATTTTCCTCCACCTGTTTCCTTAGTCCCTCCAGCAGGAACTGCCTTGACTTGCCACAGTTTGAGCATGAAGATGTCATGCTGATCTCTCCAAGGGTCCTGACACAGGTCAGCAAATACCTTGACATTTCCAACATCTCAGAGTGCCCCAGGGATTAAGTAACTGGTCTACAACAGCCAGTGAAGTCTATTATTTGGATCCAAAGTGTCATGAACTTTATGGTATGTGTGTAAGCATAAGTAATCTCAGTGAGTTCACCTGCCCTGTCCCTGCAGTGACCTGCATGTGCCAGTGCCTTGCCTCACCGTTCTCCAACGTGAGGAGTAAAACAGCAGCTGTCATGATTGGCACAAAACAAAGCAAGGACAAGCTGTGTTCGTAGCACCAAATCTTTGCTGCCTTCTAAGTTTCTCTTCTCTGGAACACAAACCAGATCATCAAGATTTAATTCAGCCCATGGCTTGACTGTGATCTCTGTAGCTTGTCCTGCAGCCTCCCTTCTCCAGGTGACAGTGGCAAGTTTGCCACAAGCCATCTGCCACCCCTGTGTGCATCTCACATGGACCGAATGCCAGCTAGCTGGATGTGGTGGGGTTGTTGTCCGGGCAGGAGCCGCTTCTTGGCTGTTTTTTGTTGCTCAAACCTGCATTTATTGTACCAGGTGGATGGAGAAGGACCAGCTGGGATCCTCCTCTGTCCCCAGCCCCACCGTGAGCCCTCCCAACCCTGGGAGAGAGCCAGCTCTCCCCCATGTGTCAGAGGATGACGGGTACCCAGTCCCTCCGGGGTTTGCAGTGTGGGTGGAGTTGTCCCTAGCAAGAGCTCCAAACACCTCCCTCTGCCCTTGCTCAAGCTGGGGTAACATTTTTTCACTCCCCCATGCTTGCACTTAAATAATTTACAGCAGATTACTGACACATTTATATGTGCTATGTCACCTCCCAAACACTGCTGGCTTCCCGCAGTGCCGGAGCCTTACAAAGCGCCCGCATCAGCGCGTGGGCTGGGGTTGCCACCCTGGGGCTGCTTTTGAGGAGCTCGGTGGTGTCACAAGCTGATCCCTTCCCCTCGCCCTTGAGCAAAACCCTCTTGGGATGCCTGAGGGCTCACCTGCCAAGTGTCCCAGCTCGAAGTCCCTCCCTTGCAGCGATAGCACTGGGTGCGCAAGGATGTGGACCCGCGGGGAGAGGGAGCTCCCTGGAAGGCAGCAGAAGCCATGGGGATGCATCCCGTCTGAGATGGTGTATCTGCTGTGAGGAAGGCACATGTGCCTTGTGAAAGCCACTGAACCTTGTCCTTGGAGGTGAGCGGCTCAGCACGACGCGCTGGCATCGCGGCACCCAGCTCATGGTGTTGACACAGGCTCCTGGGAGAACGGCGTCAATACGAGGCGACTATTAATACTAACAGGAGGAGGCAGAACTGTTGTTTACCCTGCTTTTGTTAATCAGTTTGTTTCCCTCCGTGATCCCAAAATGAAATTAAAAGGCTCTGTTTACATTGCTGAATTATCATCTGCTCCAGCAGGTAAAGCACTTTGGCGGAGAATTAATGGAGCCTCGGACAGATTTGTGTCAAAAATATGTGCATATTTTCCCACCGAAGGATTTGTTTGAAATGAGCTGGAATCTCATGCCTTTGTGTTTAAATAAAACATCATCCACCAGCCACCCACACATGCTGCTGGGATGCTGTGGCCCTGAAACAAGGTCACCTTTAAAACAGCTGAGCTGAAGGCTTTTTCCCTTGCTAGATTCAAAGGTGATTTTCCAAGACCAAAGATGGCCTTGGAGGGTAGCTTAAGGATTCAGAATATGCTTGAAGGTAAAATCCAATCCTGATGCCGAAGAAAGACAAGAGAGTGTGCACAGGGCTTTGGTTTGTCCTCAGAAGCTTGTGCTAAATTGTGCTGGGGTGGGGAGGAAGGCAGGTATTTCTGTCTCAGCAGCAAGAGCCAAATTATCTTCTGTGGTGCCGCAGCACAACCCGGCACAGAATGGGGCCCTCGCACCTGCCTCTGAAGGCTGAAAAATCCAATTCTGATCATTTTTGCTCCAGCAGCACTAAATTTATAACCCAGCACAAGGAAGACAAGATCTAAAAACCAATTTAGCAAAAAATGGCCTTTGCAACTAAAAATTAATGCTTCGAACGGCCTAAATGAAGCTTGAAAATAGCTTTTTTTTCTGCTCCAACCGATGATTCACGTGCCTATTTGCAAACAATTCAAATGCAGTAAATTGAGAGGAAATATAAATCAGGTTCCTAAGTGAAGCTGCATAAATCCAATAAATGATTGATGAGAGAATCCTGTTTTAAGATGCTGCTGTCTGTCTGCAGTGCTGAGGTAGAAAATAACGGGGCCCTCGTCTCTTCGGGCCGTGCCAAGGGAAGCGAGTTTGCACCGACCTCTCATCCTCGCTGAAGGTCAGGTGCGACTTTCTCTCTCCACCTGGCCAAGCTGCCTAGAAAT
The DNA here is from genome assembly GCF_000703405.1 of Apaloderma vittatum. Taxonomy (NCBI): domain Eukaryota; kingdom Metazoa; phylum Chordata; class Aves; order Trogoniformes; family Trogonidae; genus Apaloderma; species Apaloderma vittatum. Next base: position 15,365 of record NW_009727701.1, read on the forward strand.
AGGACTGCAAAATCAGGCTGGGCTCATCCAAGGACCTGGCAGAGGAGGAGCAGGAGGGGAACGGGCTCACCGGCTGTCCTGCAGAAGAGTCAGAGCTTGCTCTGCAACCCTGCAAAAACTTTGGTGGTCCCAAAGAAATGTGGCTGCTGGCATGGACCTGGTGCTGCAACACATCAAAGCGTGACTTAAGCCAGCTGGGAGCATCTCCTGGTTTCAGGGTGAGGGAGCTGAGGGTTCTGGCACGTGATGGCTCTGCAGCAGGACCATACTGTGCTCCTCTGCTCTTATGGTGGGTCTGGGGCTGGACGAGCCCTGGTGAGAAGCTTTTGCCCCTTTGTGCTCTCTGCTGCTCTCTGCACATGGGGACACGTGTCCTGCTGGCACAGGGGATGTTTGATCTTGGAGCACAACTGCAACGGCAAGGGTAGCTGGAAGGGTGGCTGGAGTTGGTGTGTTCCCAGAGCTGACTGCGGCAGATGAATGGGATCCCAGAGATCTGAAGACATACCCCAAAATCTGCCCAGCAATTACCCAAATCCATCCAAGGCTCCTGCATGCTGCAAGCTACCCTGGGGCTGCTGGCACAGGGCAGTATCCAAAGCTGTGCTTGGAGGTGCAGGGGATAACCCACTCTGCATGGGAGCTGTTCTCCTGGAAGGGAATCGTGGCCAGAACGCATTTCTCCTACGCAGCTCTTGGTCTTCGTTCCTCATTCTCTGTGTGACCAGCAGCTCCAGTGACGGTGCCAGAGGTGCTGGGAGGTGGCAGACCCCTCTGAGACACCCACTTAGGACCTGATGCCCGGTGTCAGCATCAAGCCTGCAGCGAGTGATGAGTCTTTAATGCACCAGCAGCTCCATTAGCAACCCCCTGAGGGGAGGCTGCCTGAGAAATGGAGAAGATCTTAGTACCCCGTCCAGTGTCCTGCCTCCAGCATAGAGCTGGTACCAGAGTATCCCGTGTTCCCTGAAGGGCTGGTGGCTCGTCCGGCTGGGATTGAACATCTCTGCAGGCATTTGCAGACGGGGATGTGTCACATGCTGCTGATGCAGCCCTGAGGGTTGGCAGTCATGAGCGTTTCTTTCCATCTGCAGAGTGATGGGCACGTTGGGAAAGGGACAAACCTCACACGAGTTGCTCTGCGGCCCTAGAGCAGAGTATGATACTTCCGAGGTACCACCTTTCCCTTCTCTTCCAGAGAACCTCGGAAACAGCAGGCACACAGGGAACGTGTGGTGGTGGGCTGTGCCCCACTACTCCTGCTTTGAGCTGTGTCGGCTTGGGCTGTAGCAGAGCAGATCACCCCAGAACAGACCCTGCATTTCACCTCAGCCATTGCCCTCATCCTGCCAAAAATGTGAGGGGACAGGGTGGTTTGCTTAGGGAGGCAGCAGTGCTGGGAAGCAAAAACCAGAGCCTCATTGCTCCCTGCCTGGAATGTTGGGACTGGGAAGTTCAACCTCTTTTTTCTGCCCCTGACAGGTCAAGACAGCTGCCACCAGCTCCTGCTTCCAGGTAGTCTGACATAAATCAGCATCTGTGGAATGAGGTGGCTTGTCTCCTCTCCAGGTTGTCCCTGTTTGAATGTGGCTCTGACACAGTTTTCATGAAAAATTTATTTTGTGAGAAAATGGATTTTCAATCAAACCAGGCATTTCTGCATAAAATATTGTTTGCGTTGACATGTTTCCTTTTTTTTTTTCAACGATACAGTTCCTTTCCTTTCTTCCCCCATCCTCTTCCAAAGAGACAAGCATAAAAATAATTCAGAAGCCGTGATAATTTTTCAGCAAAAGCATCTGGGTTTGGTGAACAGAGGGCTGCGTATTTTTAGAGAAAAATCAAATATTTTTCACCAAAACTGAGGAAAAGTCAGTTTTCAGAAATGAAACCAACAACTGTTAATGTAGTGGGGAAATTATAGCTATAGGTTGGCAGAGAGACCTTGGGGCCTGTAACTGGCCAGGCTGCACCCCAGGAGGAGGACGCTGTGTCCCACCCAGACCTGTCCATGCAGAGCCACGGGAGAGGTGGGGACAAAATTGCTAGTGGCCTTGGGTCCCTCCTCTTGCTCATGGCTAAAAGTCTAGGATGCTCTTCTCCACGACAGGATTCACTGTGACCACCCTCCTGCTCTCAGCCAGCTGTGTCCTGCCCTCCTTTTGATCCTAATGAGTCTCGATCAGGTACCAAATTAATCTAGCTTGGTGACAAATAGCGTGTTGGGCACAGGAAGGGCGTGGAAACCTCTGGGGTCTCAGGGGATGCCGGCTCTGCCCAGGGCAGGGGGCAGTCACCGTCCCTGGGGGGGTTTAAGAAGAGGCTGGATGTGGCACTTGGTGCCCTGGTCTGGCCCATGTGGGGATGTTGGGTCATGGGCAGGACTTGATGATCTCAGAGGGCTTTTCCAGCCTCAACAATTCTGTGATTCTGTGATTCTGTGATTCAGTGATTCAGTGATTCAGTGATTCCGTGATTCTGTGATGCTGACTTCTGTGCACCCCACATGGGTTAGCTGCTGCTGGGGTGATTGCCAGCCCCTGGCGCCCCAGATTCAGCTTCCTTCCACACTATTTCTGCTGCTGACAGGTGAAGGAAGGCTCAACTTTCCAAAAGTCTCTTATGAAGGCGAAGGCTTTGCTTTGTCAAGCCACGGTAGTCAGCCCCTGTATCCATCCGGGCACAAGTGAGCATCCCTCAGCAGATCCTCCATCCTTCAGGGGTTTGGCTCAGGGCCAGCACAGGGAAGCCCAGAGCCTGGGCTGCAGCCACGAGAGCCACGGAGGACCAAGCCATAATTTCTGAGGCGTGGAGAATAAAGTGTCCCACATTCACACCCATGTGTTTTGGGTGGCAGAAAACACACCTCCCCACACAAACCATTGCCTTTATCACAGCTGAGCTGATCAGTGGGAGAGGTCTCCAGGGGATCCCAGTTGTGCTTGCTGAAGTTATCTGGTGTTAACTCATGTTCTGTGATCCTGAGCCGATTATTTGTTCCCACTCCCTGGGCTGGCTCATCCTGGAAGCAAAGGGTGCTGGTGCCAGATAGGGGCCGGGGATGAGATGGAGTGAAGCTGTCAAGGCACCGCATCTGTCTCCTGCGTGGGGAATGCTGCTGGCTGCCCTTTGGAGGAGCAGATCTATCTCCAGAGGGGCCTCAGCGAGGTTCACCCGGCCAGCTGTGGCTGGCAGCTGGCTAGGCACACGGCCTTGGGAAATTCTTGCTATTTTCCAGCTCTTGCTCTTTTGCAGGACTAGCAGAATTTCTCAGTGTAGAGACATTTGTCAATTTGCATAATTAAAGCACTGCAAACTCATCCAGATTCACAGATCCCTGTGCTGGCTCCCCTGAGACTCGCCACTTCTCTCCCATGAATTATTTATTGGCAGCGCCGTTTCAAACGGGGCCCCTTTGTCTGCTGCGTGTTGCTCCAGATTTCGTCTCTCCAAGGTGCAGGCGATGCCGCTGTCCTCTGAGGCAGAGCGCGGGGAAAGGAACAACTCCATTTACCACAGCCCTCCCTTTTGCTTTGCCCACCAGGTGAGAGCAAAGGAATTCCCCCAAAACGATGGGGCTGCTTGTCGAGAGCGGGGTGAAGGGAACGACAGTGCTCCCCTTCTCCCAGGATGCTTTGCCTATGGTGAGAGTGCCCACCGGCTGGACTCACTTGCCCTAAACTGTCTTTTCCTGGTTCAGGCACAGAAAAAATAAGAGAGGAAACCAGAGAGATGGAGGTAGGCAGGAGCAAGTCATAAGTACATTGAGACCTCACTCATATTTGCAGGCTCTCCCCGCCAGAGTCGAGTGTATGCTTGTAAATCCCACATCAGAGGAATACAAATATTTGTGCTGCGGAAACACTTCCTATGAAGTCCTGGAGCTCCCTTGCTCAATTCCTTTTAGCCTTTCGGAGGGCCTGTTTGCTTCTCGATGTGAGAGAGCCCTGCAGGCAGCATCTCTCTGGCAGGCAGACCCCTGAACCCCCGAATACTGGGGCTCCTTCCCTCTCCCGTGGCCACGACAGGTTCCTGCTGGCAGCAGCCACAGCACCAGGAGCTCAGCACTGCCCAGAAGGATGCAGCTGCTTTGCCTGCATCTCTCAGCAACATCTGCAGAGCAGAGCGGGTACGTAGCAAAAGTGAAATTAATACGTGGTGCTGAGTGAATCAGAGTAAGTCCAGGTGTCGGCTGCTGCGTCCAGCTTCATTAAACAGTGATCTGAGGATGGAACATGCGAGCACGGGTTGATGCTGGAGCGGGGAGTGGTCCAGCGAGACTGGAGCCGTGCTTTCCAGACTGATGTCTCACCCTGGACCTACTGAGGGAGACTGCAAGTTGGAAATCCAGCCCTAAAAAAGTCACAACCGGCTGAAACTACAGATGCAGTTCTCAGCCTCTCCCCACCCATGAATATGTATGTGCAGCAACGTGGCTTTTCATAACATAAGCACTTGCTGTTCGACCCCCTGGAGCTCTGCTGATGCTGCCATGGGAGGCAAAAAGCAGAGGGGGGGGCTCAGCTGGGGTTTCGTCGTCGTGGGCCCTTCTGCCACCCGCCGAGCCGGGCTGGGGGGGCTCCCGGTGATGCTGGGGTTGGGCTTCGCTGGGGTACGCAGCTTGAAGGCTCCGTACTGGGAGGCTGGAGCATTTATTCCGGAGAGAGGCTCGGCTCTTGCAGGGCTCATCAGAAGGTGTGATCGCGCCCGCAGTGGCGCCGCGCGTGTAATTTTCAGCTCCTCTCCCCTTCGTTAAATCAGACGAGGCGAGAAATGGTACAATGCAGTTGGGGGCTATTGTGAAAAACCTCTGCAAAGGATTCTCGCAGTGTGATGGAAGGTAGAATATTCATCTGGGCTTCTGAGTTTTTCCTTATTTATTTATTTATTTATTTCCTGGAGACTGCTGTTGCTGATGTATTATTTATACAGCAGGAAATTAGACTCTGAGGACTCAAGTATTCTTCAAATAAGCTTCCTAATTCTGCCAATTAAGAAGGCACAGGCTGCTGGGTCTCTGGCTCAGGAAGGGCTGCAAGGGAGCGAGAGCTGCCCTTGGTCATTGCGCTGATGCGCTGCATCGGTGGCACACGCAAGGGGCATTTCAGCCCAAGGAAAAAAGGTCTTGGTCCCTAAATCAAATGTGTGAGGTGCTAGAAGCACTACATACAGCAGCTCGTGCTGATTTCAATGGGTCAGGTAACTCCCCTGAACGTGTGGCAACTTGTTACATTCTATAATGAAATTTGGTGTTTTCCATTGCTATTAACAAATGGCTGCCAAAGCTGGGAGATCACTGTTAGGAGTTAGGGGTCATTTACTCTCTTAATTAACACAGGAATTCTTCACATGCTCCCAGTGTAGTTCTAGAGCAAATGAGCTGACGTGTAATTAATACATAAAAGAGAATTTTCCCTCCTTTACTGCCTTTTCTTAACCAAGGGGGATTTGTAAATGGGTTTTGGAAGTCTCCTTCTGCACCAGGGCATGGGGATCTGTTCCTGGCCGTGGCAGAGGGCTTGGGCACAGGGTTGCAGGACAGGCTGTTCTCACCTCCCGCGGGAGAGGAGGAAGAGATCATCCCAAAAAATGCTGCTGGGCACGGGGCCGCACCACGAGGTGCCGGCACCAAGCTGGGAAACAGAGTGTTCCCTTCTACCTGCAAAATGCTCAGCCCGGATCCGTGACTGAAGATGTTCATTTTGCAGCCAGGAAAAAGCAAGGGGGGATGATGGGGAGGGGAGGGGGCAGGCGGCAGAGAGGGGTTGAGGTGGTGCTTGCCAGCACATTTACCAACGCTTTGGTGCATTTTTCCACGCAGGGATGTGAGGCGTAGGAAGAGCTAAATGCTGGTCCCCCCCTCAGTGTTGCTCTGAGAAAGGTGAGACCTCTCAGAGGACAACTCCTTTGTCCCATTCTCTCTCTTATGGACTGGACGACGTCCCTACCACCAGCAAATAAGCACTCTGTGCTCCGTGGCTGAGGAAAGGAGGTTTATGGCTGCAGCACTTTTTTTTTTCTTCTTCTTCTTTTTTTCTTCGCTATGAATTTAATGTCCACCGCAAATGCAGATCTTTCCATCTGGAGGAGGAATAAACGCCCGCACTGTCTGCTCTGCAGAGACGTGATAACTCATCCTGGAGGGCAGGGACACATCTCCCTGTGCAGCACTTGCACGAGTGCTGCCGGAGCGCTCTGGAGAAGAGGCTGACACAATGGGCGAGCACCCTCACTGCTCTGGGTCAGGCTTGGATGGGTGTGATCCCTCTTCTGCTCTTCAGTACTCCGTGCCAAGGACTGGTCCAGAAACGGATTGATTTCTCTGTGCCCCTGGGAGCGTGGGTCTGCAGGCAAAGATGCCCCAAGCACCTGCCAGCTCTTCACAGTCCCCAAAGCCTTGGAGATGACAGCACAGTGACTGACCTGCAGACAGCCTGTGTGGAGCCCTGGCCACAGAGCCAGAGAGAAAGGATTTCTCTTGCTTTCTGTAACCCTTTACGGCCTTGGCAATGTATCTCACTCTGCTTTGTTGGCTAAACAAGTTTTCCCTCCCAGCTTTCTGTAACCCTATTCCCTTCTTGCAAATCTTAGCTTCTGGGAGCACGGGTTTTATTTTTAAAGTGGTTTACAGTCACGGGGGTCTAGAGAAAGGTGAAATAACTCACCCATTCGGATTCACGCAGCAGAACCACAAACCAGCAGATCCACAACGCTGATGAGCTGGTTTAGTGCTGGGGACCTGGATGTGGAAAGTGTCCCATCCCATGTAGTCAGAGACCAAAACATGGGCATGTCCCTGTGCAAGCAGCTTCGCAGGAGAAGCAGAGATGCTGGAGGGTGTGTCTGGCCCGTGTGCTATTTTCATGATTTCTGTGGGATGGTGGAGCATTGACGGTCCAGTCTTAGCTTCCCTGGAAGCACAGAGTGTGATTGCGGTCAGGCAGGGTGGTGCAGAGCAGAGCTGTGAGGAGCTCTGATGATGAAGGTGCCTCACCCTTCTTCATGCATGGGTTCTCATCTTTTTTCTGGCTTTGACAATGGCCAGCTCTTCCCCAGCTGCTCTCCAGAATCTGGCTCTTAATCCCCTGTGTCCCTTGTTCTCTGTTCTCCTGCCTGCCTTTGGACGCAGCACTCTCTGCCACCTCCATCTCACGCCCGTTTGCTGCCCCTCTACCTCATCCTCCCATGCCTGCTGTTGATGTTACAGTGCCTTCAGTTAGTTTTGCCCTTGTGCTGGTTTCTGTCTCTGCCTCTCAGCCATGAGAAGGGCAGCATCTGCTCCCTCTATGCCCAGCATGACCCACTGCTCACCCTCGGATGCTGCATGAAGCCAACAAATCGATAAATAGGGAGCAAGACTCAGCTCTGAATCGCGGAGGCTACAACTCACGTATTGGGTTAGACAGAGACAAGCTGCCAGCAGGCACTCACTAGCAGGCTCTTTGTGCTTTGAAGGAACTCATGAAATTGAAACCACACGTGGCATTAGACTTTTCCCTGTCCTTCATGCTTCTGGGGGGAATAAACACTTTTCTTTTCAGCTTGAGTGAATGCAGGGCTGAGCCTCTCCATCTGAAAGCGATGGGTTTGCTATGGAAACCAGTCCCTGTTATGACAGCTCTCCAGTCCTCATCCAGGGAGGAATCAGAGACAAGGCTCCTGGGCTGGAAACAATGATCATAAGAGAGGCACCGATCCTATTCTGCACCTTGCCTTCAATTTGGGAGGGCAGGAAGGGAGAGTGGGGCTCGACGCAGGGAGGGGAGCACAGCAGAAAGCTCCCATTTCTAAACTGACCCTTTTCTTCCTTGCTCTTCCTATTCTCTGTGCTTCTTTTTTTCGGTCCTAGATAGAAATGTGCAGAAATGTAAGCCACAGTGTTTTAAAGGGGCAGCACACTTACAAAACAAGGGTGTATGCGGTTAAAAGTTTGCAGTCTGTTGGATTGTTCCTGCTTTTCTGCTTCTTGTCAGGAGAGAGAGCTTTGCAGGGACCTGTCAGCCAGCTCCTGGGGATGGCTGTGCTCCGCAGTGGGCTGCAGGACAGCGGGACAGTCCTGGAGGGCACTTGCCACTCATTCTCAGGCATCACTGTCAAAGGTGTGGTGCTCAGCAGAGATGCTGTGCAATGATCAGGAACGGAGGAAGGCATCAGGGGGTTACCTACACACATTCCTGCCCTTGCTGCCAAGGCCATCCATAGCCAAGCAGCTCTCTGCAGAGCCAGGAGACATCAGAGAAGATGGTCTGTAAAAGCAGCAAGGCACCTCGCAGGGCAAAACCTGCTCAGGATCCACACAAGCTCTTACTGAAGACCCTTGCAGGAGGCGTCACTTCAAAACAAGGCAGATCAGCCCGGCACGGATATGCACATCTGATCTCATTGTCCCCGTTGACCTGAATGGCTCCGTCTAAGCAAGTTGTCTTTGCACTCCTTGCGGTCAGTGGAGTCCAGGCCATGATGATGTTCCACTTTCTAAACACCTGCACTTTCTCAGCTGAATTGTGTCCCAGAGTCTGTAGCCCAGACTGATTGCATCCCCTCCCCCAAATTAGGATAGTGAAAGGCAGCTGCAAACATCATCTAATCCCTGGGTTCTGTGCTGCACAGCAAACCCATGCTTGCATCGGGGCTGGCCCTTAAAGAGAGGGAACAAGCTTTTGTAAAGCTTGTGGCTGGCATGGATCATTTCCAGGGCCCTTTCTGGGGGGTTTCTGGCCCTCACACTCCTCACAGTAACCTCCCAGCCAGTCCCCAGCATCACTGCTGCAGGCAGGAGAGCTTCAGCCACTTCTGTGGCTGACACCAGGTCTGTAAATCACTCCAGCCCCTCCTGCCCTCCCCAGGAGTACTTAAATCAGCTCCAAATGAGCTCTTTTAAGGAAATGTAGGCAATCAGCGGTGAATTATTGCAAGGCACAAGGGCTTTCTTAAAAGCAATGAGCACTTATTGGTCATCTGGACTCCAGAAGGCACAGCCCCTTAAATCAAAACCCACAGGTCGGGCTTCTCAGTGCCTCTGCTGTGCTTCCATGAGCAGTGTCTGTGCAGGTGGGTTATCAGCATCTTCTTTCCTCCCTACCGTCCTTTCAAACCATCCTCCTCAGCATGATCCCAGGTGTTCTGCTCTCTCTTTTCAAGCTCCCTTTTCCTAACTGTTTTTCAGCCTGAGGGCTCAGGCTTCGGCTGATTTTGGGACCTTCTTGAGCTCTTTCCCCATCGCCTTGCTTGGAGCCACAGGGAAGCTGGCTAAAATCAGAAGATCATGGAAGAAAGGTACCCTGTTGCTCAGGCAAGGGGTGTCACTCTCTTCAGGGGGGTGCTGTAGTTTATGAGCCTGCCATTGGGCCTTTCCTTACCCATCATGTTTGCAAACAGCAGCTACAGCCCTCAGCTTTGAATAGGGAAGGAAATTCTCAAAGAACACACGGTCTTAGGCATTTCATTTACCTCCTTCTTTCTGATGCTTGGGGAAACTGATGAATTAGCATTTTCATCTTCTTTGTCAGGAAAAAAAAAAAATAATAACATTAGGTAGAAAGCTGTGATGAACTCCTGAATCTAGCGGCTGGGACTTCAGAAAATTATCTTCGGATGAGTGATAAAATCCTGAAAGTTGGCAAGACCTGCAGCGTGTGAATGCCCACACGTCTCCCTGCCTTTGACAGCTGGGCTGAGGCTCAGGTGGGGCTCCTACCCTCCTCCTCTTGCCTTTCCTAAGTGAGGAGGGCAGTGGGATCAGAGCAGCCTACATTTAACATGAAGACAAGACATTTATCATCAGCCTTCTCCATTAATTGGTGTGTTGTGCGATGGCAGTGAGTGACAGCTCTATGATCCCACTCAGGGAAGTCATCCTGTGGGTCGTGTTCTGTCGAGGGAGCCACGGGGAGTGTTTTGACTTCGTTCTTTGAATTCTTCTGGTTTAAAAGCATTTCAGAGTTCCCTCTTGCCTCTAATGGCAGCGTCAAGGGGGTGGCGATAAAATATCCTCCTTCCCCCAAAGTATTTTACCTGCGGATGAGCGCTGTTTGTGTTTCTGAGTGAGGTGGGGGCTGGTTTTGGGTGCAGAACATGGAGCAAGGGCTAGAATTGAGCCCAGGGGAGAGGCTGCAGTAGCAACCCTAGTGCCCAGCTCTGTGGCAGCTCTTTGGAAGATGATGCCTTGGGAGAAAGGGATGGCAAATCCTTGATGACCTCCCTCTCTCTAGGGCCTGACATCCTTTCACTCTAGCGTTTATTAATTATTTTTCAGGGTGAAGCTTGCCATATTTGGTGCCTAACCTTGAAGATGCTCGCTGGCCCTGGTCACTCCACCAACACCAGGTGTCCCCTGCTTGTGGAGGGCTGAGCCACACTACCCTTCTGTATAACAGGGCAGAGCAGCTTTCCCCACTGGTTAGGGGATGTGGCATCCCTAGGCTGCAGTCTTAGGGATTGTTAGCTATTTCAGTGAACATGAAAAGTCTTGAATCTAGTGAATCTCATAACTTTCTTCAGTCTTGGGTGAGGGAGGGCATGTTCTTATGGCACGGTGACACTCAGGGCTGTAGCACCCAGGCTGCTGTTGGGTGTTTGAGGCATTCTTGTGTGGGAGACCTTACAGTCTGGACTTCAAATGCAGCCACAAATGAGCTTCGTCACCTCTGTCCATCTCACTGGCAGCCACCTGCAGCTGTGGAACTGGAATTCCTCAGAAAATGAGGCCAACAAGGAATGAACACCAAATAGTTCATGGCAGCTTGAGGGTGAAGCCTGCCTATGCTTCTGCCATCAGGAGTCTAAGAGAGATTTAGGAGCCAAGGCTGAGTCAGAAAGCCTCGTGGTCTGTGCTGCTTGCCTTCCTGGCTTTCGTCAGCCACCCCCAAGTGATGTGCTGTGGTTGGGGGGCTGGGCAGTGAGGTGCTCTGCAGTTTCTACTTCTGAGCCCAGATGCAGCCAGTGGTGCAAGGATCCCGAGGGAGCAAGGACAGTATGAGCTTATTGCCTGAGCCCACGTCAGGGAGCTCTTTTCCCTCGTCCCTCCTCGGTGTAGCATTTCTGATTTTCTGTTCCCAGATATGTCATGTCCAATACAAAAGCAGCCTTCTGAGCAGTGACTGAAATAGACCTTCTCCCTTCTGCTCTCTGTCCCCGTCTCAGGTTCATCTCCTGCCTCCTTCTTTGCAAGCTTTCCTTGTATTGGTCATGGCAGGCCCATGCTCAACACATTTCATTTTTCAGTCGCTCCTGCTCAGGTTCCTGATCCAGCCCTTCAGCCTGCTTATCGATGCCTCTGAACCCACCTGGATGTGGCTACGAGTTCAGATGCCTGAAGTTGCCTCCCTTTCTCTGGAGTCTTCCACTAGCCACTGAGGTGCTGCTCAGTGATGCACAAGTAGAGCTTTAAGCATGTGAATTGGCCAGCAAGGTGCTGGTAGACAGGTTCAAGTCACCCAGAGCACCAGCTCTGTCAAGGAGCCTCTCCTTGTGCTGTGAGGCTCCTACACCATCGTCATCATTACAAATTGATGCCACTGGTGTCTTTTGCTAGAAACTGTTCATTTTTAACCTACACGCGTGATCTGACAGCTCTATTTCCAGGATATATGTGTCTCAGACCAGGCCTAAGTAGTTGCCAAGGAATGGCTCAGATGTGCTGGGCCACCACTTTGCTGTGGGAGCTCACCAGTTTCCAGAGCCTGGAAACTAGACAGTCTGCATGTAAAGCATCATCTTGGGACAATGGCAAGGACTGCCTCAGCCGATCTTCTTAAGAGAGGTGTTCCTGGTTGTTAAAAGATCACAGTTTATACACGGAGGCTTTGCATTCCACCCTTTCAAATGGTGTTTTCATTTTCCTAGGATCTCTCAGATGCTCTGTCCACTAACTCACTCTTATTACAGGTGTCTAAAAATATATAGTACTCTTTCTATGTAAGAATATCTCTGTTTGCATCTGCTTTCGCTTGGGAAGTTGTGCCTGGCCACCCTTTCTAATTCATCTCTCCCAGAGTCCAGACTGGAGTACCAGTACTGTGAGCGTGACTGGGATGACACTGGACCTGCTTGTTCCTAGTCAGCCTGGATTTCTGGAACTGATGTAAACCCTTCTCATAGTCTAAAGTTGTTTTCTCTTTCTAATGTCAGAGTCACTGCAGAGGCCATGCTCTAAAATGTCAGACTATTTGTACTTTCCTTTGGGGATAACGGGTCAGTGACTTCATCTGAAGTTCTGCTCAGACCATTTCTCTTAAAGGTTGGTCCTTCTCGATGTCACGTTGGTGCATTCATTAGTTTCTGTTTCGTGCAAATATGATTTGAAATGTTCCTAATAGTCTTAGGCAAAGCTGTAACACCTTTCCTCTGCTTTACATGTTATTTCGGATAGCCTGTGGAGACAGGGTGATTGATGGTCAGTTTACACTGAGGCCCACCTGACCTATTCCAAGAAGGGTGGGTGAAGCAAATGCTGAAGAGCCAGAGGTGACGATGTTCCCCTGTAGAGGATATGTCACCGCTGTGGAAGGCCATCTGGGATCTTCTGCTCCATCAAAGCCAATTCTGTGTGTTCTTTAACATAACACACTTTCTCAGTATCTTCCGTATCTGCCAACACAGAACTCGATGGAAGCCTTTTGGTCTTCCCTATTATCCTGAGGGTTTATTCTCTCTGATTAGGTAGTTTATAACTAGCTCCTATTAAAAAAAAATTAAAAAGCCAATGTCATGCCTTTTGTATTTCATTTGTCTCCTCTGCTGAATTGCTTGTGTCTGGATGTGGTCACACAGTCTGTATTCAGATGAGTGGCCTGTAGCTGACAACAATTTATTTATACATATTTATTTTTTTAACCGGTGCCCTACATTACCCATTTGTTAATTTCTGCAAGGCCCTGCAAGCCTCAGATGCTTACAGGCATCTTAGCAGAAACCTTATGTACCCCCTTGTTTCAAGTGCTTTTCAATTCTCTCTTGTTCTTTCTCATTTAAATTTACTTCCCAGTCTCTTGTAAATGTCTTTCAGCCTTGGGCTTCCCTCCTATTATTGTGATTATCAGGAATGGCTGAACTCCCCTCCAGGCGTGAGAGCTCCTGTGGTTCTGGAAGCTGTGGGTCTGCTCCTCCCGACATACAGAAATTATTTTGCCAGCATTAAAGAAATTGCTTTGGGTTTGTGCATTAATGCTACTATCAAGCCTTAATTTGGGGTTTGGTTTTTTTTGCTTCAGAGATTGCCATGTTGCCTTGTCTCCATTCCTCAGTAGCTGTTTTAAGCAGTCAGACTTCCACGTTTGCCTTGAATATCTTCTCCCTCTTTTTTGAAGTTACTCCCCTTAGAAATGGTTTTAAGTACACCTGGCCTCCCTCTTTCTCAAAGAGTTTTGCCTCACATTTGCTTCCCCTCTGGAGAGGAATTTCTTGTGTGTCGTGAGGCTTTATTTCATGGAGCACTCAGACTGCAGCTGGCTTAGGTTGGCAGATTTTGGTGAAATCAGGCTCCTGTATGGAGCAGAGCTGGTGGAGGGACTTTCATTACCATCTGTCATGGCCTGGAAGTATTTATGTCTCTAAAAGGTGGCATTTTGATGTCCCTTTCTCTCCAAACATTTTCTCCTGAAAAATTTCATTTTGTGGAGCACCAAATGTCCTTCCCTTCCCTTGCATAAGGACAATAAAAAGGAGATCTGAGAACATTGACCTGTGGTGCTGTGCTTGCGTGAGTGATGGTTTTACATCCAGTTCAGATCTAACGCAGGAAATGAGCTGGGACTATTTTGTCCAAAACTTCCTGGGTTTATACTTTTTATTCCTAGCTCTTTGCAAACAACCTGCCTAGGGTTGACCTGGCGTGTGTTTGGTTCACTGGCTCTCTGCAGCTCTGTCTTCGTGTATTTACCAACCTGTCTATGTGGTGTAGCCTGCCGTTGCACAGCTCTTTTCTGGGGCTCTAATTTGAAATAGAGAGGATGGGCAACGTATTGCCTTTCTGATGAGCCTCACTGTGTTGCTCGGTAGGTCAGTTGCTCCTCCTTCAGCTCAGTTAATTTTTTCCTGTATCTTTTTGCAGGACTCTGCAGCCCTTAGGACGACACATGCTTAAGGTATTTCAGTTTATGCAAAGAGCTGGTCCTCCAGGTTCACCTGTGGAGAATGCTCTTTCTCTCACCAGTTCCTTAAGTTTCTTGGTGTTTTGGTTAAGCAAGAGCATCAGAACCCAAAAGCTCTTGTAACAGCGATCAATAATAACAATTGTATTCTTTCTGATAGCCTGTAGGAGCCCCAGGCAAGGACTAACATTTGGCAATGCAAGCACAGAGCAAAAATTCATTCCCAAGTAAACCACCTTCCCTTCACTCATTATCAGCCATCATCTTGCAGCTCTCTGGCAGCTCCTCAGATATTCTTCTTTTATCTATAGCCTTTCCCCTTCACACTGATTAGTTGGAAGGCTGATCATTTTCCCCAGAAGTAGCTGCGTTTTTCTAGCCTATATCAATCTACCATTTATTTTTTTTTTACCCACAACCCTCCCTGTCATTTATCTCTCTCCACTAATGCTGAAAGCTTCTCCGGCTCAGTAGGGGCAAATTTAATTAACCTGCCATTTTCTCCCATCCTCATCTAGATCATTAATGAGAGTGCCTAATGAGTTTGGGTCTAATAGTGGTCCCAACGGCCTGTCACAGCGTGCGTCCTCCTCTCGATACATCAACCAGTTAACATTAAGCTTCAGCTGGGGTCTTTCAGCTGATAGTAATCATTCCTCCCATCCCGGACGAGTTGCTGTTGTACCTAAGGTGTCAGGAGTGAGCTGGTTGATGCTGTGGTGTGCGTTGCCCATCTGGCTGCCCTGCCCAGCCAACTGGAGATGAAGGTGCAGGTCGCTCCCTCAAGTCAGGCTTTGCAGAAGATAGACACCCAGGTCTCTCGTCACATTGGGCTCATGGGTGACACAGCTGGGCACCCCCACAAGCTCCTCCATACTGAGTTGGCCAAGCAAACCTTGCGTGCTGAGGTCCCCCAGGATAAGGGTGGCACCCTCGTGCTGGTAGCTGGCAAGAAAACTTACGTGCCGTCAGCTTCGCAGGCAGCTGAGTTTGAGAACTGATGTGGCAGCTGCATTTTGGGTGCTGACAGCTCTGGGGGAGATTTGTCGCTGCAGGAGCTGCCCTTGTCCCAGTGACCAGCCGCTGCTGCTGCTTCGCTCACCTCGTGGCTCTCCGGCCAGCTGGAGGTGAGGGGATGCTGTGGGAACCGGGCAGAGTCCCAGGGAAGATGAAGAGCGGGGCGTTGAGCTTGGCTGGTTTCAACTGAGGCAGCGATTTTGAGCAAACTCAGCCATCAGCCTGGGCCCCCACCTTCTACTCCGTCACAGGAAACCCCAGAGGGACCTTCCAAATCTAGGATTAGCCGGTTCCCTGATAATAGCCTCCGGGCACCAGTAGCTGACACTGAGGGCTAAAAGGCATGCGTCACCCTCGGCAGGATTTAAACACGTGGATTTAAACATGTAAGAGGAGAGGAGAGAGAAATAGCTACTGGTTTTTCACATTAGCAAATGTCAAACCATACATTTGGGAACGGAAAAAAAAAACAAACCATAAGGTGACCTCTAGAATGCCAGGAGAAGAGCTGGAATATTTTGATAATAAATGAGATTTAGGGATTCAGAAAGCATTATTTTAAGAACGAGGGACACATGGTGGCTTTGGCAAAGGATGCCATCAGCTGGGAAGAGTAAAGAGCCAGAAGGGATTTCATCAGTGTGAGACTTGCATGAAGCCACCAGCCGAAACCCCAGCACACCTGGCTGGAGGAAGCATGGACGGCTTCAGGACAGGACAAGGATCTCCTGGGCAGCTGGACCGTGCAGGGGTACAAAACAGTGAGCGAAGGGAAGCGTGAGGCTTTTCTCAGGGCATAGGAAGACGTAGGTTTGCGGCACTGTGAAGAAGAAAGGATACTCTGTGGTGATGGCCAGGAGAGGGATGCAGGTGGAAGACACTGCCTGTACACATCAGTAGGGACCAGGATAAAAGTGGTGCAAAGTCAAGAAGAGGTTGCCCTCCTTTAGAAACACCACAGGCTTGGTCTTTGAAGCACTGGGAAGACACCCTTCCCTGAGGTGACATTTTACCAGTCAGTGCAGGATTTGTCCACAGTTTCCATGGATGTCAGCCCGATTTGCTGTGTGGGTTGCTCGGTGTGTCTGGCTGCTGCTGCTGCTTGTTACACGATGCTATTGCATGGTGCTGGTTTGACCAAACTGTCTAACAAGGGAAGCTGGTTTGGGCTGTTTTCTCAGCCAGAGGTCGGGGTGAAAGGGATGTCACCCCAAATAAATGTCTTAGAAGGAAAATAGCAAGGCAGAGGCCAAAGAGTGGTGAAGCAGAAATGGTAACATCTAAATCCTTGGTGGAAGTTGGTTTTCATGAGGATCTAAGTAGTGAGGCAGGAGCATTTCTGACTCTGTGATCAAGGTGAGATTGTCTGAGTATGCTTAATGCTACATCTCTGAAAAAATATCCCTGAGGGAAGGCAGAGACGGAGGCACCATGACAAAAGGGCAATCCAAAATCCCTGGCTTTACTCTGAAGTAATCATGGTTTCCCTGTGCAAGTTCCCTCCCCTGATTCCCCACACCAGGCTGGAGGAGGTTTGCTGGGCTGAGATGGTTTGCTGGGCAGTTTTTGTGGAGGTTTGGTTTTGGGAGGCGAGAGCACTGTAGAGGTTTGCATGCCAAGGCTAGCACAAAACTTGCTTTTTGAGAATGTGTTGTCTGGATTGTGCCCACTGGAACCGGCAGTGTTTTTTTCTCCTTGTCCTTGCTCCTGTCAGAAGGTGCACAAGCCATTTCCCCAGAGAAAGGAGAATTTGCTTCCAGTTTGGCAGGGAAAAGAGAGCAGGAGAAAATGAGGAATCATTTTTTTCTGTCTTCAAAACCACAAGATTTCTCTTCTCTTTCCTTGACGTTTATCAAGTGTGAGAAATCCTGAAGAAAGTAATGGTGAATATGCCAGGATGGGCTTTCTCCAGGCTCTAAGAAATGGGATATTCTGCCTGTAAATGTATATATTTCCTACCGGGTGCTGTTGCGGTGCCTGATGTTATTGCTCTTAACTTCAGGGGTATCCTGCAGGACTGAGCTCCCCAAGTGCATTTTTTGTGATTCTGACGTAATTTCTGTTAATAATTTGTCCGATTTCTTCCTTTTTTTCACTTCAGTTAATTCCTTTGATGACATGATTCATGTTTTCCCCAAATCAGCAGCTGGTTCTTGGTCTCCCTTCTAGTGCTTAAAGGAGGTGAATTAAACAAATAAAGATGACAAATGAAATGGAAAAAAAGTTCACTTAGTGTCATGAAATATTAATAGCCACTTAGTATTAGGGGAAATTAGTCCTGCTGCACTAAAACTTCTCTGCATGGAGTGACTGAACTGCAGGCTGTGAAGTCCATGTCCCCATGGAGATTTGCAGGTCCTGGCTGTAGGATGGAGATTGCCTTCAATAAGCTTCATGGTTTGGTCCTTTTAATTAAGTAGTGTGCTTCAGGGGCTGAAGCAAGATGTGTTGCTACAACATCTCACTCTCAGACAAGAGGCAGTAATGCCTGCCTTGCCCAGTGTGGAAGAGTAAGATGTTGTTGGTTTGACAGGACAATGGAGAGATGTGAATACCTGGCCCTGGAGACAATAAAGTCTCATGGAGTCAGTACTAAGGAAGTTTTTCGTTTTCATACAATCCTAGAATGGCCTAGGTGGGAAGGGGCCTTAGAGATCATCTGATCCAACCCCTGCCATAGGCAGGGATGTCCTTAACC
>NW_009727701.1:33193-58940 GCF_000703405.1 Apaloderma vittatum
TGCCCTGGAACCTCCCGGGGGGGGGGCCAGCCACAGCCTCTCTGGGCAATCTGTCCCAGAGTCTGACCACCCTCGTACTGAAGAATTTCTTCCCAAGATCCAATCTAAACCCATTCTCCTTCAATTTAAATCCATTTCCCCTTGTCCTGTCGCTGGACACTCTTGTACAAAGTCCCTCCCAGCCTCCCTGTAGGTCCCTTCAGGCACTGCAGGCAGGGATAAGGTCCCCTCGGAGTCTTTTCTTCTCTTCTCCAGCTGGAGAACCCGAGCTCCCTCAGCCTGTCCTCGTAGCAGAGCTGCTCCAGCCCCTGGGTCAGCTTTGTGGCCTCCTCTGAACACGCTCCAACAGATCCACGTCCCTCTTGCGGTGGGGACACCAGAACTGATGCAGGGTTCAAGGTGGGGTCTCACAAGAGCAGGACCTTGCCCTGTGACTTGTTGAGCCTCCTTCAGTCTGCCATGGCCCATTTCTCCAGCCTGTCCAGGTCCCTCTGGATGGCAGCCCTGCCCTCAGGCGAGTCCACGGCCCCACACAGCTCGGTGTCATTGGCAAACTTGCTCTGAGGGTGCCCTTGATACCATTGTCCCTGTCGCTGACAAAGACATCAAACAGCCTTGGACCCAGAGCAGAGCCCTGAGGAACTCCATGGAGTGCTGTCAAAACAAGGTCCCAGTTCTAATTCCTTATAAATACCATAAACCCCAGGCAGTCCCAGAGGCCGGAAGGCCAGTGCCCACCACTGGTTTGAAGCAGCAAGTGGGAAAGCTTCAGGAGAAAAAGGAAATGCTAACATAGCTAAAGTCAAAGGCATTGAAATACCATGAATTTCAGCTGGTAGGTTTCGCAGGAAGTATTCTTAAACCCAGCCGCGTTCTCAACTTTTTCTCATGTTGTTTTTAAAGATATTATTAATCGTATTGCCACAATGCCAACAAGCCCCAGGCATGGACTAATGTCCTGGCATATTAGATGTGGACAAAAAGAAAAAAAAAACCAGTCTCTGCTCACGTATTCTGATTTTCGTAATGTATTTAGGCTTGTGTCAGGCACTTGATTTACTTGGTTGCAAATATACTCACTATTGAATCAGTGGATAGTTATGAAATGGATCAAGAAACAGGCAGCTAAAAGCTCTCAAAATGTGATCGTTGTTGGAGGATCATTGTCAAACAAGCTGCTTGCACGGTAGCTTTGCAGGATTTGGCTTTCACCCTGGCATGTTTCGCTATTTTCATGAATGATCCGGAACATATATAAAAATTAGCTGCCCGTAAAGTTTGCAGCTGACTCAAATTTTGCCGTGATAAATAACGATGAAGGCAAGTCTCTAATGCGGAGCAATTGCGATTGCTTGGTAGGCTGGCAACGGTGAAACAACATGAATTTTAATACCTCTAAATGCTCTGTCATCCATCTCGGAGCGCAGAATGTAGGCCACTCCGTCAGGCTGGGAAGAGGCTGCCTGCTCGAGGGCAGCGACTCTAAAATTGATTTAAGGGCCATATTGGATAACAGGTGATTATGAACATTTAATGCCCTGTAGTGGTGAAATGGATGAACGCGATCTCTGAGGGGAAGCCGGAGTCTGAATAAGGAGTTTTTATCCACCTTGATTAAAAAGCAGGAGGGCGCAGTAATCCGCTGCAGCTCCAAGTGAGACCCAAAGGCTGGGAGTTGAACCGAGGGCTTTTGGCGTGGAAATCTGGTGCAAATTCCCAGTGGGACCACTGAAGTCGGGGTGGGTATCTGTGGGAAGAGCCGCGGGTAGCTCAGCCGGGCGCTGCTGCCTGCAGGGAGGCTCCAGCCTCGCCTTGGCAGCAGGTGGGATCCTCTCCCCATCGCTGACTTCCCGACTACCGGGAAGGTATATCATTAGAGTCCTATTGTATGCTTGTTTAGCTTGGCTTCACGGAGGCTGCACATCGCAGAAAAATATGTTTATAGAGCTGTGGGTGTCGTGTCTCTTATCTGGCACAAGGGGATGAGAGAGCTGCGGAAGCATGTCTAATGCTGGGACTGCAAAGGAGACAAAGCCGGCACCCGATAAAGACGGCGGCTGTTGAATTTGCACACTTATTAAAAATCAGTCCCGGCTTTTATCTGGGAAAGGAAGAACGAGCCACGTGAACGTCGCAGGGATGCGTGCTGGGGAGATGGGAGGGTGCCAAGAGAAAACAGGGGTGAGGAGGCAGAGCGGGGAGCAGGGCTGGACTGGGCTTCTGGCCCCGTGCGGATGGAGGGGCCGTGGGGATGCTGAGAAATGCCAGTGTCTGCATCATGGTAGAGACCTCGCATTTCATTGCCTGGCTCTGCTGCTCCACTGCTCATGGTGTTAACTCCTCGTGTGGGGCAGAGAGTTCTGGTCGTGTAAGCTCAGGCAGGAGAGCATCAAGTTGTGAGCAGTGTGGAGAAATACCATCTTCAGTCACCTCTATCTGCTCTCATGGTTTCGTTTCTAGCTGTTCTTTGAAAAAGTGGTTGCATCTAAAGTTGAAAATAAAATGCTCTCCCTCTCCCCTTCCTACTTGTCTTGCCTGGGGCATTAGCTCCCAAGCTGTTTCTTCAGCTGCAAGCATCCACGCAGACAAACCAAACACAGGTCGTGGGAAGATTTTTTGGAGCAAGTTTTCCTTCCATGCGCTTTCCTAGACTTCATTCCTCCACCCCATGTTATCTGCAGATGCTAGGTCTGCAAGCAAAAGCTGAGATAATTGTCATTTTAGAGGAAAAACCGAGAAAAATGCTGCCTAGTGCAACGGGGCATTTCCAGTGCTGGAGATGTGGGGGCGGGATGTGCAGCTGTCAGGTGGGGTGCAGTCCCAGATGGATGGGGGGAGCAGGTGTAAATGCCATCTGGAGCTTCACCTCTCCTTTCTGTGAGTCACTCACACACGGTGCTTTCACCAGTGCCAGGTTTGGGTACGCAGGAAACTCTGCTTCTTAGTAATAATGTTTTGAAACCTTCCCGAGATACTCTGGGCTCCATGGGAGGTCTAAATCATCTCAGGAACCCGAGTTTACTTCCTCTGGATGCCCGTTTGTCCTGGATTTTTTTCCCCAAATACGGCACAGATAATGCTGACTTCTGTAGGAGCTAGTTGTGATTCACAGTGCATATTTTCTCACTTCGTTCTTCACAGTCTGAGGATTGAATGGTGGCAATATTGTAGATGATCCTCTTCATGCAATGTGCTGGGTGCATCCCATCTGGATAAGATGGAAACAGGGATCAGGACCACTTATGATGCCCTCACCCGCTGTGCTGGGGACCGATCACGGCTTCTTTTTGGCCTCTTTTTTGGCGGCCTGTGGTCTGCCAGGATATGCTGAGTATGGATTTTAGTCATATGACACTTTGCAGAAGGCAACGTGGCAGGGATAACTGCGATAATACCATGGCCATTGGTGGCCATGACTTGGAAAAAAAAATCTGCAAATGTGAGTTTTCTCCTGGGTTGTGAGGAAACTCTTCGCCACGCTGTGCTCAGTCCGGCCAAGCTCAGCTTTGCAATCCTTGCGCCGTTGCAGCTCTGTGTAGTGGATTGGAAACACAACAGGAGGGGTCATCCAGGGTGGGTTTGTGACAAGTGGATTTGGAGAGTTCAGCTTGTACCTGCAAGCTCCCATGGATGTCTGTCGACCCTTGTTCTGCTGCCCCTCCTTAAGCCTTCCTCCCCATCCTTCTTTTTCCCTCTTTCGTGCTCATTTTTCCCAGGGAAGCTCCAAAAGCTTATTCTAGGCTGTGTGCTTCCCCTTTCCTTTGGGCACCGGGCATTTTCTGCCTGGACCTGTTGCTTCTCATCTGACTTCCACATCACGTATTTGCCTTGGACTTCACAGACTGTCCCCTACGTAGGCTATGGGCATAAGATTTATTATTTTTTTGCCTCTCCTCCAGCCATAGCTGTTGTGCTCAGTAACTGGCACAGTATCGTGTCAAACTTGCCTCCTCAGATCCCTGCAAACCCGTGTGCTCTGCTGAGGTCAGAGGCTGATGCTGAGATTGGCCTGTGGTGCAGGGACCTTTGTGGTGTCACTCTAGTGGAGGGGACACTAGAGAGGGCCAGGAGCAAGGCAACAGCAAGACTTTGCTTTATGTCTTTAGGAGAGCTGAACATGGCTGTGGTTATTCCAGTGTTAAGCGAGCGCACATGATCACAACCTGAAAGGTTGTGCATGGAGTTTGGAAACCTCTAAAGAAGTAAAAAGGGAATTTGGATGGGTCAGCAGCATCTATCTGCATGGAAAGGACCAGAGCTGAGCGGTATCAGGGCCATGACTGCATGGTATCAACCCATGTAAGACACTTTTTCTGCAGGAATTCTCCATGTTTTTACTTTAAGGTCATAAGCTTCTCCCTTTAAAAGGTCATAAGCTTTTCCCTTCGAGATACACAGCAGATAGTTGGAAACAGGACAGATGGGAAACATGCAGATTGACTACATCTTACGTGAGAACAACTGAAAATTCTGCCTCTGCTGATAGATTTGGCAGAGATGTAGTCCCACCAGGTGAGGTGGCAGAGCACAGAGCTGGCAAGAGTGCTCATTGAAGCACAGCCTTGGATATCCACAGGATTTTCCTATGCCTTTCCATAGGCAACAGTGATAATTAGGTCAGCTCTTGAATGCCTAAGAGAATAACCTCATATCAAAGGTGCGAGTTTATTTTTCTTTTTATGTAAACCATTTTAAGGAGCATTTTTAACCTATATTGATAGGGAGGGGTTACCAAGTGCTTATTTCTGTGAACTGCAGCTTGGCTGCTGGATCAGGAAGATGCCACTGCTTACAACCAGCTGACATTTTAAGATTTGGGCACACCTGTGAACTACGATAATATTTCTGCTTGAAGGAAAGTCGATATTTGGGCACATGATTAGTTGCAGCAAGGGGTTTCACCGTAAAATCATAACCACAGACTAGATGGCCGATGCAACTCCGAATTTATAAATACAAACTAATGTACACTGGCAAACAGCCCAGACCCTTACCTAAACAAACACAACGATGGGCTCTAAATGAGCTGTTGCCACTCAGCAAAGCAATCCTGGGGACTTTGTGGAGGGCTCCCTGAAAAGCTCAGCTTGATGCTGAAGGATGGCAGGCAGAGTGCAGGAGCTGCAAGGGGCAGAGCAGGGCAGCTAAACCTCTGCGTCAGTGCAGAAGTTGCATTTCAGGTATCATCCTCCCACTCTCACAGTGAAGAGGACCTGCAGAAGATGCAGAGGAGTTCGGCAAAAATGTCTGGTGCAGCATTCGCACAGTTACTTGGAGAAAACCTGAGGGAGTGGAACAGAGGTTTTGCAGCCTGTTAAGGAGACAAGGAAATTCTGCCTCAGGCAGGCCCTGAGGCCACTGTTTGCTTGAGGCTTGGAGAAGATGCCAGAGCGGTGCTCACACCATTTAGTATTGCCTTTCCATCAGCATCTGCTCCTGGCCACTGCGTCAGACCAGCCCAAAGGGGCCCTTGTCTGACTCCTTGCTGCTCCTCTCACGTTCTTGTATTATAAGGAAGGCTTGTCTCTGTCTCATTTCCTGGCCTCGCAGGGCATTACTAGGCTATAATAATGGATATTAGTGTTATTGTTATACAGGGAACTAATGACTCCTGTGTTTAAATCCCGTGATATTTTCCCCTGTGAAGATTTATTGTGACCTTTTCTTTGAGGCTTTCACACCTCCGTGGCTTGCAGCAAGCCTTTGAAATTCAGCGGGAGGAAAACCCTCTGGCTAGAGAAGAGGTGGGTTTTTATTTTTTTTTTATTTTTTTCTTTTCTCCTCCTGAAATTCGTATTCAAGTTGGCTGAAATATAAACCCATTTGCTCTCACCTTTTCCTTTCTCTCCCCAATGTTGCTGAGGGAGACGCTGGCAAACCACCAGAACTATAACCCTGCCCAAATGTTTGTCAGGTTAAACCGAGGCTGCTGCCAAAATGCTGGGAGTGCTGGAGAGCCCCCAGCAGGGATGGGGAGCACCGACGGCCGGGAGCTGCTTCGGCACATGCCTGTGAGTGGATAGAGCTGCCCTGGTGAAGGTTTGTGCTGCACACAGCTCACGTAATGAGTCATGTAGCTCAGCCCTCAAGAATCAGCATTCAAACCCCTCTGGAGATTTGCGAGGATAGATTCTAAGAATTGCACATGATATAACTTGGTTTTACCTTCTTCCCTTAAAAATATCCCTGCAATATTAGGTCCAAAATCACATTTAAGGGAGTATGATTTAGGTGGAAAAGATGAACACCTAGAAGTTAGGAAATGGCACGTCTATTGACTCCATCCCCTGCCTGGATGCATTACGGAAATGACCTTTCATTTCTGACCGCATATGGTATTTTTTTCTGCTGAAATCCTGTCTCATTCTGGGTAGAGGCTGGATATGCCAACTGAGGCTGTACTGCCAAAGGGAATGAAAAACACCACAGACCCCAAAGGTTAATGGATGTGGATGCAGCCCCGGAGTGTGTGGGATCAGAGACTGTAACTAGAGAATTTAGGGGTGAGATTCAGGTGCCTAAACATTACTGCCCGCTGCCATTTGTGTCACACCCAGCTCTGGCTGTTGGAAGGGCACAGGTCTCTAACAAGAGCTGTGTCAAATTTGCCAGCCCTTGTGTTGGCATCTCAGAGCCCCAAGGAGCTCTAAAAGGGAATCATCCGCCTGCTTTTAGGCAGCTGGGATCTGGCACTGGACAGGTGTTTTGGCGTGAGCTGGGACTGCAAGCTCCAGTAACAGCCCTTGGAGATGGAGCTGGCCCAGTCAGCAGAGCCTGGAGAGCAATTCATCGCTCCCGAGCAGACATGAAGCTGCTCCAGTGACCCCAGTGACTGGGGTGCTTGACGCTCAACAACCCCAGGGAGCTGCAGATCCTCCACAGAACCTACGGCAGCCCCGGAATTCTCATCTGCCAGCCTGAGGGTGCTTGCACGGCAGCAGGCATCCGCGTGCTGAGCCCTGCCTGTGTCTGTGCCCGCTCCAGGTCCTCAGCTCCCCAGAGCTGTAACATTGGCTGCGTCTCCCAGGTGCTCCTGTGGTGGCAGAGCATCACTCCTCTTCTCACCCTAAAGCCACTCCAGGTGTGCTATTGTGACCCAGCCTTTCACTCTGCAGCAGAGGGAGGGAAACTCCAGCCTGGGATAAGACTTAAGTCCAAACCAATTCTCCATCCTGATTTGCCTTTCAATTCACCTTCTTCTTGAAAAGCATAAAAGTGCTGCCCTCTTCCTTCTGGCACACGCGCAGTCACACGCACAGTCCCACCTTTGGCCACAGGACAAAGCAGGAGACATTGAAGCTGCTTTCCAGAGCGTCTTTCGAAGCCACGTGCTGAATTTCAAACAATATCCGTTCAGAACAGGGAATTAAGCAACTGTAGTGTCTCCGTACTATAAACAAAGGCAAAATGCCGTGCGCATCAGCAAAAGGCTTTGTGTTGTAAAGTACTCCCTTTATGTCCAACCAAGAGAGAATTCAAATGATTATTGACCCTCCACTGCAGGAAAGCCGCATTATAATATCTCCAAATCAATAGAGACAAGTGCAGAGCGGCAGAGAAAGGCCACGGCTCTGCAAACTGCAGAAAATTGCATTTTGCTTTGGCCTCTTAAAAAGTTTGCAAAGCATCTATTTAGAGGCCCCCCGAGACTTTTCTTTCTAATTGCCGTGTTTGACAATGCGATCGCACAGGGGACTAGTGGAAAGACAGATAATGGACCCACTTTAATTGCTTCCCAGTTCCGTGAGTCATAACACTTGTGAGATGGCAAAGGGGAAGTGTGGCAGTTTGACTGAAGGAGGTTTCTGGCTTTTAAGAATGCTCTGGAGAAACAAATGCTAAACTCAAAGCCAAAGTCTTGGAGGGACTGAAGGTTCCAAGTACTGGATTTTCTTTCATCATTTGCTTTTGACTGGAACTATCCAGTTAAGTTTCTGGAAGGTCTAAGAGGTGAGGGACGTTCTGGACATTTGGGAGTTCTAGACGTTCTAGAAGGTCTCAGAGATGAGAGAATGGATGTCACACCAAGGCCCTTGTTCTCAGGGATGAGCACGGAGGTTGAATCCTGCAGGGGAAGAGTCGAGCAGGTGGTGGAGGGTCTGGTGTTGTCAGTTGGCAGTGGTGGTGGGAGCCCCCTACACAGAGCTCTGGTGGGCTTATCTGGCAGGTTGAGGGAAGGATGCTGTAGTTCCTCATCGGGAGCTGTGCTTGGTACATATTTCTGGGAACACGCATGTTCTCAGGGATGAGCACGGAGGTTGAATCCTGCAGGGGAAGAGTCGAGCAGGTGGTGGAGGGTCTGGTGTTGTCAGTTGGCAGTGGTGGTGGGAGCCCCCTACACAGAGCTCTGGTGGGCTTATCTGGCAGGTTGAGGGAAGGATGCTGTAGTTCCTCATCGGGAGCTGTGCTTGGTACATATTTCTGGGAACACGCAGTGAACCTTCTGATCTCCCTCCCCACTGTGACACCAGTGAATATCTCCTGTGCTTCTGGCTTAAGGGCTGGGTGTGTTTTTACTGGAAGGGGAAGGACCCCACAGCCAGAGCTGAACCTAGCTCTTCAGGGAAACAAATGATGGTGGTTCCCTGTGCCAGCCAGGCTGTGGGCTGGCTGGGCTTTTTCTGCCCAGGTCCTCTGGATTCCTGTCATCTGCTCTCAACCAGGGCTTTGACCTTTTCGCTCAGGAAAGCACCTACTGGGACACCTCAGCATCATGGATATTTGTGCCTCCCAAGAGGAGCAGAAGCCCATGACATGCTATTCCCAGCAGGTTTTAAGCTGCATCCATGTGATCTTTGCCTGGCCATCCTCTGAAGGTCTTCATTCTTCCCCTCCGCTTTGTGCCAAGAAGTTCAAGCTGCAGCAGGGTGCACAGGAGAGGGTACAGGCCCTGGGCACTGCCAGGATGTGTCCCAGCCTCTCTGGGGAGGGACGGGTTTGCCTGGGTGCTGCCTTCACCTCGGCTGGCCAAACCCTGGGACGTGATTGTCGTGAAAGAGGGGAGGAGGATGGAAAAGCGAAAGTCATCAAAAAGGGGGAGGAACAAGGGGAGGTGGAGAGGAGAACAGAAGAAGGTGCAGCACCTGGTTTTGTGCCAGGGTGCCTGGCTGATGGGGGCTGGGGTGCCCCGTTCCTGTGCACACCCCTGCGATACCGTCCCCGATTCAGTGCTCCAGCTCCTTCCTCCACTTTATGGCCCCAAGACTCAGTGAGGGGATGCTCCACACTGTGCTGACGTATAGAGGCTTGGGTCTGTGCTTCATGTTGTGATGTTGGTCCCCAAAAGAGTTGTCTGTTTGCCACAAGTGGGCTCCAGCCTGGGGCCAGTAATACCATTGTCCTTCCTCAATCTTGCAGGGCTTGGTCTAGAGTAAGAGATTACCTATAAATATGAGGGTATGTTTGAAGCAAACAGGAGCAAGCTTTGCTGTGCTTCACACCATCCCAAAACTGTGCAGCTGTGCTAACATGGCTTGATGCCAGGTCTTAGCAACCCTTCTGCCCCAGGACCCTGCCTTGTGCTCATCCCTGTCCTAAAGTGGTCACTTGTCACCTGGTCAGAATAAGCAAGGTAATATTTTCCTGGACCTGGGCGGATGAAACTATGCAAGGTCTGGATGGCCTTGCAAGATCTGGATGGCTCGTGGCCCTTGGTGGCCACTGTGGTCTGGGACACACTGAGCACAAGGCACAGGTACAGGTTGAACACCAGTGATGGAGAAGCTCCTTGGAGGAGCGGGGAAAGGCCAAGGTCTCTCTGGTCTCTGTCACAGGTCACCCCAGTCTGGCTCAGGCAGAAAGGGTCACCCTGACTTCCCACGGCTGTCTGTGGACTGCTGCACTTGCTTCAGGCTGTGTGCTGGCTGGGGACCCTCTGACGGCTGCTGGATGCTGAGCTCGTCATGGATCAGTCAGGACACGGTTGAGCTGCACAGTGGGAAACTAACTGGAAAAAAGCTTTGGGGGATGATTGACAGTAACTGTCTCCGGTGGAAGGAGCTAATCCGAGCAGCTCATGAACACCAGGTCCCTAATTAAAGCACACAGGCCAGCCCTGCCTGTAATTAATTTCCCTGTGCTGCTGCTGCACCGGCAGCCAGACTCATGGCTCCCAGCAGCCGTGGAAGCATCGGCAGCAGGAGGAGAAAAGCTGTGGTTCAGAGTGGAGCAGGATTTGCCCCTTCCTTTCTGCTCCTCTGCACTGGGGAGGAGCCGTTGTGTGCCTCCAGCTCTGTCTGCACCCAGAAGCTGGGACAGGACCTTGCTGCTCAGCTCTTTCCATAGGAAAGGGCTGGTGATGCATGCTCAGGACATGAGCATCAAGGGAGGTGCGGGAGCATGGCTGTCAGGAGGGGGTGGCATGGGGCAGGGTGGCATTCATATGCATGGCTTGTTCTCTACCAGCAGCTTCGTGTTCTCTCTTTCTCTCCCTGTCTATACATATATTTATTAAGCACTTGCCTCCCCTGGCTGGAGCTGAAACAGGAGCATCATTGCAATTCCTCTCCCATAGGAATGGTTCTTTGCATTCACTCTGCTGTGTGTGTGTCACACATTTATAAGGCACTTGGGATACATCTAGGCTGCGGTTGGATTTTCCCCGAGCAGGCTGTAGCCCCTGCAGTATTGCCCAGGCAAGGAGGAGCAGGTGGGACGAGCCCTAGAGCCTGCAGCCGTGTCTGTGGTCTGAGCACTGCTCTGGAGAGGGTGGTGCTTGTGGTGAGGTGAATCCCATCGCTCCTCTGCCACCCCAGCCCGCATCACCTGAACCACGCAACTGCAGAAAGAGGCTCCAGAAAGTCCTATTTGCTCTGGCTCAAGGTTTTCAGTACCAGCTGGAGAGGAATTGTTGCTGGTCAGAGAGTCGCCGGCATGGTTTTAATTTCCCAGGAGGGTCCTCTTGGTGTGACATGTCTCTAGCAGGGGATTTCAGTTGTCTCACATTCCTTTCCTCCATACAATGGGACGTGATATGTCAAAACATGACAAACCAGCCAGAATGTGTCATAATACTGCATGCAACACGCTGCCTTCCAGGGACGCGCAGCAGCTAATAATATCAGGCTCAAATTATCCCCACATGCTGAGCTGTTATTTTTTTAGTCCCGTGCGGACTATGATAAATAGGAGTCTCCTGCCTGTATGGGACCATCGGATCACCACAGATTTATTAGCTGCACGTGGTGAATTAGTTTGACTAGACTGAAACCCAGACCTGAGATCCCAGCTTGTTCTTGCAGACAAGTGACTTTCCCACCTTGGCTTCTCCGACACCTTTGTGATTGCCTCAGTAAACAGCTTGGTGAGGTTTCCATGTGATTTAATCCTTTATCGTTGGGGTTTGAAGTTGCTGCTTCAGAGATGATGCGATTTCAGCAGTAACATGATCATGTTTTTGGCTGTTCTGAGATGCAGATGCCGTCCCCGGGGTTTGGGAGCCTGCACCCTGAACGCGTGGCTGGATGCGACCGGGCTCTCTCCAGTCTCCCCAGTTTATCCCCTTCTGCATCATTTCCCTTTTCTGCCTGACTTTTTGAACTCTGCTATTTTGCCATAAGGTGTAACGAGGCATCAACATGCCTGAGCAAGGTTTTCAGTCTTTCAAGGAAGAAATAAAACACCCTCCCACAGCAGCTGCTGTTGTCTCTGGGCTGGAGATCGCCCGCGATGGAGAAGAACGTGTCTTTTTGCTTAGAGGTGCTGTGGTGATGGGGGGGAAGGAGATCGCCCGCGATGGAGAAGAACGTGTCTTTTTGCTTAGAGGTGCTGTGGTGATGGGGGGGAAGGAGACGCACGTGTCCCTGCTCGCACGTGGTGTTTCACAAACGGAGCCTCCCACTGCTGCTGTTGCTGCCCGTTCATTTTAGTTCCCGTTTGCACTTTAGAGGAAGCAATCTAATTACTTGCTGCTAATTGCTGGTAAAGCACTGCTGGAAAGAAAACGCCTCTCTTGCCCGCCTTCCTCACTGTGGGTACGAAACAGCAGCTCTCTCAGCTGGAGGTTCTCTCCTTCCCAGGTGCCCCGTCAGAAGGTGATGCTGGCTGCACAGCCTCTGCCCATCTCTGCCCATCCTCCAGGCCCTTTCCCAGCAGCCCAACTGGGGCTGGTGAATTTGATGAATCCAGCCGCTTCCCGTGCGGTTTCATGGGGAAGGGGGTGGTCATCGCCATGAAAAAGTTCCCTTCATGGGCTCTTCAGCCCTGGTGGGCTGCCTGCGCGCTTCGATACACAAAGTCTACTTCTGCCTTGCAAAGTTTAAGGAATTCCTGAATCAAGCATTGCACGTTTCTTCCTCCAACAACAGCACTGCCCTCTGTGGAAAACTGTGCTGTTTGCAGCTCTTCTTTGGTGCCCACATAGATTTCAAAGGGAAAAAGGGAAGAGAGGAAGGGAAACGAGAATTTTTAATATAAAGATTTTGCCAAGAGAAGAAGAGGATGCTCTTGGCTCCAAGACCTCTACAGGCAGATCTGACCTGTAAGCTATTCTGGGAATCCCTCATAGTTATTTCTTACAGGAAGACCAGATTGGTCTAAAATTGTGCACGGAACGCCACAAAAGCCACACCTCTGTCTTACATTTTGAGTGCAATCCGGCGGACACATGCTTGTTTTGGAGAATTGCTCAACGATCCTGAAAAGCAAGGAGCTGGCGGCACTGCTGGAGTGGGACGCGGAGTTGCCCAGTAGAACCCCACAGCCACAGACACTGGTCATAGCTGGGCAGATGCTTTCCCTTAGGCTGAACTGTGCTAAATGTGCCTCTGTCAGAGACAAATGTCCCCCCAGAAGATGGCCCCTTTCCTCTGAGGTAAGTTCTTTGGAATGGGGCTTCTGCCAGATGTGCGTTCATGACCCATGATGCAAATACGTAGTGACGATCGCTCTCGTTTGCCCCCCGAAGTCAGAGGCCTCCCACATGTGAAAGGCTGAGGAGGTGCTTGGACTTTGTCACTACAAGTGTATATTGATTTCAGCTATCGTGTTGAGCGGTAGAGCATTTTTAATTCTGCGTTTTAATTGTTTGACTCCCCTGGCATATGTTGTTTGTGGTTAGCGGCAGCGCGCTTAGGAGGGTGATTCTCAGGCTCATCTATTAGTTGCAAAGAAAAGCGCCCCCCTCCCCGTGACCCTGGCTAATTTGCGTACTATTTTTGTTATCCTTTAGGAAGCAAACTGCTGATTTTGGTGCTTTGCTTGAACATCCAGTCAGAAGTGGAGTCTTGCCCCGGGGCGTGTGTATGCTACAGTGAGCCGAAGATTACAATAAGTTGTCAGCAGCAAGGACTGACGGCAATCCCCACTGAGATACCCATCCAGAGCCAGCGCATCTTCTTGCACAACAACAAGATAACCCTTGTGAGGTCCACCAGCTTCACCTCCTGCCGCAACATGACGATTCTTTGGATCCACTCCAACAACATCAGCCTCATTGAGCCTGGAGCCTTCTATGGGCTCAACAAACTGGAGGAGTTAGATCTCAGTGACAACACGAACCTGAAAAATATCAACCCTGTCACTTTTCGGGGTCTTGTTCACCTCCACACCTTACACCTGGATCGCTGTGGGCTCCTGGAGCTCTCCACAGGGCTTTTTCGAGGATTGTTCTCCTTGCAGTATCTCTACCTTCAGGATAATAACCTGCAGAACCTGCTGGATGACACCTTTATAGATCTCGCAAACCTCACCTACCTGTTTTTGCATGGTAACAAAATCAAGAGCTTGTCAGAGAACGTCTTTCGCGGGCTGATCAACCTTGACCGGCTGCTGCTGCACCAGAACCGAGTCAGCGTGGTTCACCGAGCGGGGTCCCCCGCCGGTCTTTTCACGACCTTGGGAAAGTGATGACCTTGTATCTGTTTAACAACAACCTGACGGTGCTCACGGGGGAAACCATGGCTCCCCTGGTCTCCCTCCAGTACCTGCGCCTGAACGGCAACCAGTGGATCTGCGACTGCCAGGCTCGGTCCCTCTGGAATTGGTTTAAGCAGTTCAAAGGATCGTCTTCGGAGCTCGAGTGCCACCTTCCCCCACGCTTGGCGGGGAGAGACCTCAAAAGGCTGCAGAGCGCCGACTTGGAAGGATGCGTCGACTCCTTCAACCAGATACGAACAAGCGTTTTTAGCACTAAGACCAGATCCGGTAAACTGCCAACCGGGCTCCCCCCTCTCCCTTCCCACAACGGCTCCCCGAAGTGCTGCCAGCCAGAAATTGATAAGTCTTTTATTTATGAAGCTAAAGGGAAGTCAGGTCCTTCCTCACACAGCAGCCGGCCGTCCTCCAACAACCCCCTGAAGGATAAGGAGAATATGTC
Organism: Apaloderma vittatum; assembly: GCF_000703405.1. Lineage (NCBI taxonomy): Eukaryota > Metazoa > Chordata > Aves > Trogoniformes > Trogonidae > Apaloderma > Apaloderma vittatum. The sequence goes on from NW_009727701.1 coordinate 47,508, forward strand.
CAAAACCAAGTACATCGAGACGGACCCTTCCAAAAATAGCAGCAACAAGCAGATAAACGATTCCCCCTTTGGGACCTTCCCCAGCATTGTAGACCCTCCCTTGACCAAGTTGAAACCAGAGTTTCTAGAGCCTATTGGACCTTCCACAGTCCCAACCAAAAAAAGGCAGGGCTGCTCTAAAAAGAACAAATCAAAGGCTCAGTGCCGCCTCACCCAGCAAGGAAACAGCTCCACGTTACAGCTCAGCCTAAGCCTTTTGATCCCTCCCTTGGTGTGGAGCTTACTGTTATTCTGCTAAAATTAACTCTTTTCCTGGGTTGATGACACTTTAATACTAGACTTTTGCTGACCTCCATAAATGTTGCAAAACAAAAGCAAAACTACCATCCACCCTGAGAAAGCTTTGTTACACAAAAAGTTAACTGGATGCCTTTATAAAAAACAAACAAACAAACAAACAAAAGACAAACACCAAGATGTACATAATTTATTTGTCCTGAAACCTGTGAATGATACCTTTGGTCTTCGGAACTGCACTTGCCCACAAAGCAGCTTTTTGCTACAGCAGATGGTAAAGAAATATGGTTTATTTACAGGAGAAAAAAAAAAAGTGTAAGAAATGCTCTGAAAAGAATGTCTAAAATCTGTCTGTAACTTGACATCACACTGAACAATATTGCAGGTTCCCATTTGCAGAGGTAATGAATTTGATGCTGTTTTAATCCTATGTTTATGAATATTGCAGTTTTTTCCGTATTCATTCCATCACACCATGTTTACGGGCGGCATTTGTTAAAGAATGCTACCTCTTCCTCCACGAGATTGCAGTATATATAGATATGCATTTTATTTTACTTGTGTACAAGTATATGAAAAAAAAATATAAAATAAAGATTTCTTTTTCCTACATGGTTGTCATCTGCAAGGGGTGAGGTACGCTAACCAGCTAAGAAGCTGAAAAATTAAAAGGGTGTTGAGTCATCCGTGATCTCAAAGCAAGCTGAGCATTTAACACGACAGTAATGAATAAGACATACGCGACGTGGTTATGCAATCCTTAACTGGTGCCAGCAAAGGGTTTCCTTGCACGAAACATGCTCTGCTAATGCTCAAACTGTGCCCCAACATCGTTCATATTTCAGGATGCTCGGAATAGCAGGAGATGTTAGCCAGGCCCCTTGATGCTGAGGGCTCCGGGTTGCAGGTAGAGGAACGTTAGTAAGCAATGCCAGGAAGTTGGGCAGGGCCATTTTTCTTCTGATACGCACAGATAACTAGTTTCGGCTTTGTGATCAACAAACCAGAAGGTAGCTCCAGAGTGGAGCAGCGCTCAGGCTTGGATTAATGAAATAGGATGTATCTCCCCAAACACGCAGCTCAGGTGGAGAGCTGGCGTCCATTCCTGGATGTGCCACCAGTGCTTCATGGGGTGAAGTGACTTCGTCTTCTGTATGACCCCCTTCTTTGACTTCGGGATGCTGTGACAATAAACCCATTGATGTCTAGGTGTCCCCATGCCACACACAAACACCGTAAAGCACCTGCTGTGTTCTCCTCAGACTGCAGACAGCCACCCTGTGCACTCTGCAGGTACTCCAGGTCATGGCAGGGTTGTGCAGAGAGTTTGAGAGGAAGTCCCTTTTCCTCATCAAACTATAGATTTTCTTCTGTGCTCCTCCCTTCGGGGGGATTGTGGAGGTATTGAGGTTTATGCGTGCAAGACTGTGCAGGTAGCATCTAGTGTGAGCCAAAGAAGAGCAAGAGCGGTGCCATGGCTGTACCAAAGTCCTGGGAACATGCACTAGAGGCTGCGCTGGCCACGGTAGGGTTCACAGCTCTGGGACTGGTGCTCAGCTTCACAAAACAACCCCACATACAGAGGGAGGGACTGTTGCAGGCCAGGAGTGGAGAACATCAGCAGGGCCATGACTGAGCCCCAGCCTGGCTCTGGGCTTGATGGTTCATGAGGAGGGAACAGTGACCATGGGAAGAAGCTGAGGATGCTTGGATGGCTCACATCCCAGAGAGACTGTGGTGCTGCAGATTGGGCAGCCAGTGTGGCAGTATCTGAAGTCCACCTGCAATAACTTCACAGGGTGCTTTCTACCTCTGCCACAGACAATTTCTTCCTGCGTGAATGACAGGGAGGGGCAATGCCCACACTGTTGCATTTGTGATCTGTCTCTTCCAAATCCATCGCTGGGGCTGTCAGAGAGATGTGGCATAGATGCATACTAGTGAACCACTCACTCTTGGCACTGAGATGGGGACTGACTTGTCAGTACCAGCTGCATCTCTGGGCAGGAGATGCTGTGTGGCATGGCCCTGGGATCCCAGCGGATCTGACTGCTCCATGACCAGCATCAGCCTCTGCAGAGGTGCTGGGCATGTTTCAGTGCAAATACTTTGTCCTGCCCAAAGGATGAAGCAAGAAGCCCCGTGCTGGGATTCCTAAGTGCCTTGGTAAGCTAGATACAGCCTTGACAATCCTGATGCCTGCGTGCATGTCCAGTTTGAGTTTATACTCAGCCACACGTGCAGGTGAGTGATCAGAGCATTGCCAGCTGCTTTCTTCACACTTGCTAGGATTTGTCCCCTTCATGCCAGTGCTGAAGGATTTTCTGAGGTCCTGCATGTCCAAAGCAGGACCCATCCTCTCCTACTTACCCAAAAGCATCATCCAATGTCTTGAGGGATTCAAACCCACACCCAAAGCTGAAGCAGAGTAGCAGAGAGGAGCTCAGCCTGGCTTGGCCATGGGATTAGCACCACTCCAAAACCCAGAGGAAAGCCAGAAGGAGGATTGCTGAGTGCAGTGGCTGCTGAGGAAACTCCCGTTTTGGTGCTAGTCTCAGGGCACACATTGCGTGTCTCTGTTGTTAGTGAGCCTTGCGGTCAAAGTGCATGGACCAATACCCAGAGCTCTATGGGCATGAAAAAGCCACACAAGGTGGCAAAAATGAGGATGGGCTTAAAAAACAGAGAACAGCTGCATGTTGTTCCTCAGAGCAGCTAAATGGTCCCTGAACAGAGCTGAGATCTGGGCTTGTTTGTGCCCAAATCAGAATTGCAAGGAGTTTGGCTTTTCCATTCCCCGTGGTTTACACAAGGCAGACTAGTGCATTGCTGTCACTTACCCTGAATGGACTAGGAGTCGCTTTATGCCAACCCAGTGACACTCTTCCTGCTTTCTAGAGCTTGACTCTGCCATGCTTTCAGTGGCTCCTAGGACTATATATTGGCCACAAGCCCAGAAGCGTCCCTTGTGCTAATTTCCTAGATTTCCTGCTGTCCAGGTGCCAATTTCTGTGTTTACAGGCATTAGAAGGCCATTTGAATGACAAATTACTGAAGAAGGCAATGGAGGGGACAGCAGAAACACCTGCAGGAGGTTGGAAGAGGCAAAGGGTGAGCCCTGATATTGGTGAGGGTAGAGAGGGTATGAGGACTTCGAGGGAAGGCAGTTTTCCATCTGCTTTGTGTTTTGCTGGGGTTGGCACAAGCTTTCCAGATATTCCTAGATCTATTTTATACTCAGGTGAACGGGACTCACCCAGCAGGGCCCAGGGCCTTGTTGCCTGTTCCCCATCTTGTGACACTTTCTCTCTCTTCCTTTCTTGCTGTGCAAGTCACAGTTGATTTTCTGCTCAAGTCCTTGATGCCAGGAGTGAAACACAATAAATACAGTCATCAGCAAGGAGCCAGAATGGCTCTGGATGGATGAGAGATGCAGTCCAGGCTGTCCTGGGAAGAACGGGCTGCCCATCACACAGTGCAAACTTGCACAACTTGGCATATAGTGTCCCCTGCATATTGTCACTATGCAGACCCTGGATACTGCAGTGCCCACTGTTGAAGTTGCAGTAAAAACACAGACCTTCAAGCAGTGGTGGCGAGAGATTGTGTTCACTCTTGCTTCTCTGACAACATTTGTCTCTGTGCATCCACAATTATCCTTTGCTGCCAGCTCCACACTTGTCCTTGCAACAAACGGGAACAGTACCAAAAGGAGAAACACTTTTCCCAGGTTTTCAGGTCCATCCTTAAGTGCCACTGAGCTCCAAGCCAGCCAGAGAGATGATTCTAGATTATTCTGCCCTCCTTTGGTAACATGTAAAGTATATTTATCCTCTGTTCCCTTCCTCCATCTTCCCATCCTCATGCAGGGGGCAGGGAGATGGGACTGTACCTCTGCCTGCAGCTGGGGAGGTGGAGTCCAGAAGCTCGTGTGCCCAGGTGGGGTGATTTGTCCCATCCTAGGTGAGGTGTCTGACATGGCCTCACTCCAGAGGTCGTCATCTCTCTCTGCCATGCTGGCAAGTTGCAACATCTGACATAGACATGTTTTTTTGTAAAAGTAATTTCATCAGCCTGGTATCTTTTTTAATGGATAGCTCTGATTCACCGAGATCAAAACTTTAGACAGGGATGCTGTGGCATTGACGCCAATTCCATCATCAAGACCCTGTTGATCAAAGCCAAGGAGAAAGAGAAGGATAATATAATGTTAAAAAACCCCAACCACTAATGATGTGGCTCATAAGAAACCCTAGATGTTGACTAGAAAGGACTTTTATGCCCTGACATGCGGAGCTCAAGCAGTTCCAGTGTTAAGCCGTGGTCTCCTGAGGATTCCTCACTTTGCCTGTCCAGAGCCCCTCCAAGCCCTCAAAAGATGAACTTGTCTGGATCTGTGCGCTTAAAGTCTCTCACAGGACTCGTCTAAACCTCATCATTATAGCTGCTGAGTCAGCCTTGCTGAAAAAACACCATCAGATGGCAAGAAGGGGATGGGAGCCGGACAAGACCAGCCAAAGCTGACCGTGACCAGGCACTGGACCTCGGTATCTTTGTTCTCTGCCCACTGCACACTAGGATTTAGAAGAAGGGCAATACCCTGAAGGAAGCAAGCTTGTGGTCTCTCTTGGCTTCAGACTTTAGGAGTCTGCATTGCTTCAAATGCATTTGTGGCAGCCTCTTTCCTCCCCTCTTGCCCCTCTTTGCTGGATGTGAGAGGGCATGCAAGTTGGCTTTGCCTCTTCCTGCCCTTCCCCTGAGACAGAGGACTCTCATTTTCAAGTTGGTTCTCCAGACAGCAGCACTGTGACTCTTCAGCTGCCACAAAACATTACTCAGGCCCCCAAGCTGAAATCAGCTGAAAGACATGGGGCTTCTTAATGGCACTCATCTGGGTTCTGCTTAGCTGCGTATTGACTTTGTAGAAAGTTTCCAAATTTTTCTTGTCTGAAGGTGAATTCTACCCAAGTCCTCCTCTGAGTCAGGGAACCGGCAGAGAAACCCCCAAATCTCACAAGACTCAGGACAGTGCTGAGAGCTGACAATGGTGTGTCAGAGGCTGGAACCTGCTTCTGGCAGTTGTGCCTGCAGTTACCTGTCTGTGCGGACAAGGACCTGCCCGTCACCCTGGCCCTAGCCTGCAGGGAGATGATGCCTCTGCCCCATCCTTCTTTAATAGCTCATAGAAAATCATGGGGCAAATGCCCACCTGCTGGTGACTCCACAGGGCTGAGATATCTGCTCCTAAACCTTGTGAGCAAGTGATGCTTACTCATCTCTCTGCTTTAGTACAGAGAAATTGTTGGAGTTGCTGAATTTTGCTATAAAAAAAAAAGGGATACATAGAAATAACAAAGGCTGGAAGGTTTTCTAAGTCCAAGCTGTGTTTCTGGATTAGTTCTCTGTCATTAGACAGTGAGGGAGAAGAGCTATTGCCATTCTGCCTTCTCAAAATCAGAAAAGGATAAAAAAACTCAGAGTCATTGAGAGATAGAGGTGGGTGGGAGAACAAGCAAGAGAGGCAAATTTTTTCTCAGGGGTGGTATTAGACCGTGGTGATGTGACTGCTGATGGGAGGCTCCAGAGACAGCATGAACTCTGGGTTCAGCCACACTGAGGGCAAGGAATCTGTGAATTTGTGTAGAGGCCTTCCCAACAAGTCCACACCCAGGCATTTGCATCTGGCTAGGGACAGAAACACTAATTAAAGACCCCTTGATTTGTGCCGTAACTAGGGCACCGCATGAAGAAATGCTGAGGCAGGTGAGACTTAACAGAATTGCTTCTCAGGGCATCTATAAATAGGGAAAATGGAGACCTGGCAAAGGAGAGACACGATGAAAATGAAGATATACGCTGAACAATGAGGCACTTCAAATCTTGAAGTGACCCACCTTCGGTACGGTTGGAGAGACTTGTTCTAGGTCAGCAGGTACCAAAAAGGCCCAGCTGTCATCAAACATAAAAACAGCAACGTCTTTTTTGGGGGGGATGAAATCATAGCTTTTGATAGGCTGCCGCACTCCGCGTGGCACCAGCACAGGCTGGGATGAGTCATGGGCTGGGCTCCTTCGCAGCGTTTCGCTCGTGGGTGGCTCCATCTGCAGTGGTTTTGCTGGTGTCAGGTCCCATCTGCAGGGATGTATTTGTGGGTCGGGTCCGCTGGCAGTGGTTTGCTCATGGCTCAGCTCCTCTGGGGTGATTCCCACTCGCGCTGGTTGTCCTGTGGCTGGTTTTTGAGTGCTACCGCTTGGTTGTAAAGCAGAAAGGGAATGACTGGGGAATGACGAGGGAGCGCTGGGCTTCGCCGGGAGCGTGGGTAGCTGGCGTTTTATAACAGCAGTTGTGGTCAGTGGAGTTTAAACCTGCTACTCACTCCAGCCCCTCTGTTGCCGAAAGCAGCAACTTCAGAGAAAGAACTCTCTAAACCAAATGCTAGTTTAGAAAGCCGGCGTTGGTTCATCAGCAAAGTTGGCCAACTTTGGATACTAGATGAAATTTAGCATAGCGCATCGAAAAACTGCAGCATGTTTATTTTGTAACTTATTCGTATAAACACACCTAACTTGCCACTAATTCTACAGTGACTGGTTAGTGGTAATGGTTGCATTCATCACTGGATCAGTGCATTAAAATTAGCTTCGTCTCTCATGTAAATTAGCACACACACTCCTTGCGGGTGTGGGGGGACGAGTTTCAGCGCTCTGAATTGAGATGGTGATCGTTGCAATCTCCCGCTGTCGCATTTAATTTGGCTCACTTTCAGCCTTTCATAAACAATTTTTGGTGTTTTGGTACCCTCTATTCTCCATAAAGGGCGTTTTGACTAGAAAAGTCCCGCATAGGTCTGATTCCACACACCCCCAAGGACAAATGGATCATTAAAACCTTCTAAACAATGGTCCACTTGCTCTCTCCAGGTGTACACTATCATATTATCTGTTCTACTAACTGGTTGGAAAATTTGTTCGTCGCCTCTTCCCATCCTTGAAGCAGCATTCTTTGAAAGACTGATTTCCTGTTCGGTCCCCATGTGTTGCCTGATCTAGTCAAGAGGTGGCATCCCTGGCGACAGGGAGGCTGGATTAAAATGATCTCTAAGGTCCCTTCCAGCCTAGACCATTCTATGTTTCTATGGTTTACCCCTCTTAAGGCAGTAAAAATTATTCTGCCACCCTTATGGCAACAGCTCTAGAGAAGGACCAGGAACTTCATGGTGTGGACAGTTGACATGGTCCTGCCAGTCCCAGGCGCAGGCTTGCAAGGAGCACGGCAGCATCTCTCCACAGGTCTCCTTCGTGATCTCTCCCATCTGCCCAACAGCCTGGCAATCCTCCCTGCTGCCTGTGAGCAGGACGACACGTTATCCACCAGTGTCCGTGCCCATGGAGGGTGGCATGGCATCTTTCTATATCAGCACCAATCATGGACAGTCCCCAAATACAGGTGGAGTTGCCTCTCCCAGACCCTCCAGCATCAACCTCCCCATCACTGTCGTGCCCTAATGAAGATCTCTGTGTTTAGCCTCTGAGCCTTGGGGTAAAGCGGCAGAGACAGCTCTGCCCGAGCTGCCATTAGCAGCAGTGTCAGAACCCCATTAAGAAACCTTGGGTTAGTCATTTAACATCTTCCCCAGCGCCCATCTGGGTGTGGAGGGGCTGGTGGAAGGAGACTGTGCGGGGTCGTCACCCACCCCTAGGCTTCTCTTTCGGCAGGAGAAGGGCAGGATGCTCGACTGCTTTTTTTGTTTTCACTGGAGCGAAGCCCCAGAGTGGGCTGGCTGAGGACTCTTATTTAGCTGCACATTTGCTAAATAAGGGCAGAGCTGCTCTTTTCTCCCCCGGTATTTCCATTCAAACAGCAACAACAGCGGCAGCAGGAGCAGCCGCTCCTATGGAATATTTATAAGTTGTTTGCAGAAATGTCAAGAAGAGCCAGTGGTTGTATTAACACGCTCTCAGAGCAGCAGTCTCAGAAAGTTATCTTATGTGATTCTTAGTCAAAGCGCTTTACGTAATAGTTACAAGCGCTTACAAATCCCAGTGACATTTTCTTGTTTCTTGACAAACAGCCGTTCAGTGTCCTGACACAGAGACGGGAATCAATCATTTCTGCTCATTCATTAACTGTCTCCATCCTCCCCTCCGCCCTGCAATGAAATTAACACCAGGTTACCTGGAAGGCTCAATCCCTTTCTGCATGACAATGAGACAGCTCAAGCAAGATGCAGAAGGCTGGATAACAGGCAGGCTCCTCACCCGGCGGTGTCAGACATCCATACAAGTTTCGAGTCGACTTCAAAACGCTAGGACAAAATGTTCCCATTTGCTTTGGGCAGTAAAAGTTGACATTTTAAGAAGATTTCCAAGCAAGGTTATTAAATTCTGTATTTTGCTAAATGCTTTTTTATTTTGGGTTTTTTCCCTCCTCGCTGCCCCTTCCTTGCTGCCAAACTCACCTTGCTGGGGCTGTAGGGATGAGGCTGATGGGGACAAAGGCTGTTGAAGGAAAAGCAACGTGAAGTCTCCCAAACCAGGACATCTGGGAATGCGTTCGTGTGCACACCTAATTCTATGAGTTCGAGGTGGAAAGTGCACTGGGATGTTTAACTTTATTATGTATGTTTTGAGGTTGTGTGTTACTTTTAGGAGTGCTTCCAACAACAGCAGCTCACTAGAGGAGTTCACCACCAAGAGCTCCACATGGGTAAGTTCTTGTGGCATTGTTGGTTTGGTTGGGCCTGAGAGATGCTTTGGTCTTTGTCTGGATTGTTCTTGGTCTACTTGTGTAACCTGGAGAGGTCAGAAATATTTACGTTAGGTTGGAGGAGCATTTGTCTTCTGATTTGTTTCCACCATTAGAAGATATTACTTATTTCCACCAGAGTTCTGGTCTTCAAACAACCTAAGAGATTATTTCCAGCCACTGGATAGAACAGGGGCCAGCCCGAAAGGAATGAGTGTTCTTGGGGAAAAAATCTATTTTCTCCTGCCAGAGTGGCCTCTCCTTTCTCTCCAGAGAAGGAGAAAACTGTGACACATGGAGATCCCATCTTCCATTGTGTGTTTCTGTATGCCTGGTGCAACTCATATATCTCGCCAGGGCCCTGAGTTAACTAGTAGGTCCTAATGGCCCTGACCAGCCTTTTTTGGGGTCTCTACCCAAACCATGGGCCCAGGAGCTCTATTTATGTTCTTCCTGATGCTTTAAGTCCCTTTTGGAACCATGCTGGAGGAGCGCTGATCTAGACCTTGGCCATAGTCTTGTCGCTGCCTGACTATGGAGCCCTTCTGCTCTGAACCCCAGCTGTGGGCATGACCTTGGACCTGCCACCTCACTATGGACCTGTCACCTCACAATGGACCTGCTTGGTGATCACTGGACCGAGTCCTGACCTGTGAGTTGACCTCCTGGCTTCACCTTGGACGTGCTTCATTGCTCTGATATGGACTCTTGGCTGGACCCGGCCACCATGTCTTGGTTTGTTTCCTCACTCTGGTCTTGTGGGACAGGCTGTGGCTGGTGGAGCCCCTTCTGGCTGTGGGATCCCACTTAGCTGCTGGCATGCCCTCCCTGAGGGAGTATCCCTGCTCTTGCTGCTCCCTGGCACGCCTCATGAAATCATAAACCTTGTAGACACCAGCTATATGGTCAGAAGGAACCAGCAGAACAAAAGCCAACCCAGGTGACCTTAAGCTTGTCTAAGGTATGTCCCCAGCCTTCTCCAGAGTCACTAAATTTTGCTGCCTGTAAAACCTTGTTGGGCTGGAACAATGCAGATTACATATATATATAAGGGGTGTCTAATCAAGCTTTATACTTTCCCCATTTTTTCTGGTTTACTAGAAAAAAATGAGAAGGAGGGTGGGTTCCAAATCATGTACCACAGCCTGGAAAGGAAGCATCTGGTATGTCCAGGAGTTGTCATAGTGAAGATGAGTGACACACAATAATGATGAATTCAGAAGCTTTCACCTTGATTTCCCCATCTATTTGAGCTTTGAAGTGAGCCTCTAATATTATGTTAGCAGTTTATTGTGTGTGCTTCATTAAAAATACATCACAGGCTTTTTTTGAGCTAGAAGAGACGCAAATTAGGTCATCTAGACCAGCCTCCTGCTGTGCTGCCAGGACTCTGATCTTACTAATGACTCCAGCCCAGACCTGACAGGTGCTCGTCTGGCTGCCAGTTGAAGATCTCGCCTGACAGGGGGGAACCAGGCTCCATCCAAGATGATTTCACTTTTGAAAAATTTTCAGGCCTTTTGTTAAATGGAGTTTTATTTCATGTTCCAGTACATCCGCTTGCCGGTGCTTGAGCAGCTTCGTCTCCTCTGATGGGTTGCAGCTCCCCTCTGTGCTTTGAGCTGGGCAGATTTGACTGCTGACACCACCGTGGAGCAATGCAGTCAGAGCAGATGTGGCACAGGAGCTGCTCACCAGTGGAAGGTCTTCTTGCATGCACCTCCATGGCTGTAAGTGCTTTGCCTGCAGTGGTCTTTCCTCACAGTTTGTTCCCAGATGTTTTCCAGCTTTGTTTTCACCCGTGCCTGTCTCCTGCAATTCTCTTGGCCGCTCCTTGCGGGTAGCAGTGCAGGCGAAAGTGTGAGCCTCAGCACTGCTGAGGGAAGAAGACTCCCTTTGTATTGAGTTCTGCCATGTTAGAAATGTAGGGTTTGACTCAAACTCTTTGTCAGTCCAAGCTGGAGGGCACCAGGGTCTGGGAAATGTTGGGGCAGACCTAAATGAACAAGCCTACATGCTGCCATCTGATTTTTCTTTTGGGCTGACTCTCCCTATAGAGTGGTGCAGCTCTTTAGGTTTGGTGGGACCTCAGCATCATACCACTTGCTTCTAGGCTGTGCTACTGGTGACTGAGCCCCATGCAGCCTAGTGTCTCCCCACCAAGGGAAGACTCAACAAAGCTGAGCTACATGGTCATCAGTGCTGGCCGGTGTGGGCAACGGAGGAAGTTGTCCCTCATGTGAACTCAAGAGCTAGCTCACCTAAAGCTGTAGGCATGTGCATGGAAGAGCAACAAGATCCATCACCTCTTGTCAACTCTCTTGTGGGCAGCCCAGGAGCTCTGTGTGCCAGCTGCTGCAGAACTGAGACAGGCTGGGGCTGCCATTTCCC
>NW_009727701.1:58971-95501 GCF_000703405.1 Apaloderma vittatum
CCCTGGTATGGGTCTATGCTGGCTCTCAGCAGCTTGGGAGATGTGTCCTAGTGAGGAAGAGTCTGACCCAGCGTTTGCTGCTCCTGGAACAAGTGGTTTGACCAGGGTCAGCATGATGCTGAGAGATCTGGGGGAGAAACAGCAAGAAAAATGCAGTGGATGGACCAGTGGTTTTCACCTTGAAAGACCGTCATGGCACAGAGTTATTGTGCTCCAAACTGAGGTCTACAAGCAAGGTTTCATCCCGTTTGGAGATCTGAGTGTGTAACTTCCCTGAAAGCACAGGAACCCATCATGCACTACCCATGCAGCAGGACCTGGAAAGTCCTGAGCTGGCCTTCCCTGGACTTTGAGGGAGAAGAGACTGATCCTAGCTTGAAGATGCTCCTGGGCATTTTCTCTGTGCCTCCTCCAGGGCAGAGAAAGCACAGACCTTTTTTAGCTCTAATGACTGGCCCAGGGTCAGGGCCAGGTTGGCAGAGTTGGCAGAGTGCTGTGCTGAGCAGTCTAGCGTGACCTAGAAAAACCTCTTAGTGTTTTGTTCATTTTGAAAGGGGCAATGGTCTTATCTAATCACAAACCACATCCTTCAGCAGCAGAGCCACTGCAGCCAAGTTAACTCAATTAGTAAATCACCACGCCGAGCTATTTAGAGACAGTTTTTAATGGCTCTAGCAACAGGAGGATAATAATATAGAAACAAAGTGCACTAATATGGTGTGATGGGATAACTGGCATCCCTCTCCACCCCTGCAGGGCCTTTGCAAAGCCGTGCTGTTATATGGGGCTTTCTCATTTCCAAGGAGACTCCCTCCCTAGACCCATTCCCTGGGGCTCCTTCTTTGTCATTGCTGCAGCCTCAGAGAAACTCACACATTTTCAAAGCATGAGAGTTTGAGAGGGTGTGTGGTGTAGTTTTTTTTTCTTTTTTTTTTTTTTCTTTCTCCAACAATCTTATTTTAAGTCTGTCCTCCCCCTCTTCCCTCCTCCAGGTCTGTTTTGCCTTGTGTTAGCCCACTTGAGATCTGGGCACCTGTACTCAGAGGTGCTGGGTTTGGGGTGGGTGGGGGCTGTGGGCTACCCAAGGGGAAAAAGTTTGGTGCTATAGTGGCTGTAGAAGGTTCACTGGGAAACAAGGGACAGTCCCTGGAAGGGTGTTTGTACCCTGAGACCATGCTGCTGGGATGGCAGGCTGCTACGTTAGGATTCCTGGGACCTTTTCCAACCTTTGCCACAATGCGCAACAGCAAATCCTAGCCAAAGCAGGTTAACGGAGTCATTAGACCCCTGTGTCACAAGTGTTATAAAGAGAAGCAGAGCTCATGTGCAGTACTTCTCTTCCAGATCCCAGCCTCTCCAGGAAGGGCTCAACCCTGTATTGCCATTACTCGTGGGAGAAATGGAGGCTCTGAGTGGGTAAAATGCCTCAGGTGGCCTTAAAAGAGGCATAGCAGCAGTGGGATTTGGACACAAACTGCTGCATTTTCATCCAGGGCTCATAAAAGAATACTCTGAGAATTTAAATCCTTAACTGAGCCACAATCAGCATCTTCCTTGAATAAGGCTAAAAACCTGATTTTCACTTATGAACAGTTTCTTCCTTGCATTTAATCTCATGCTTCGCTAACAGTGGTGTTTAGCAGGTCTGACTCAATTTTGGGGAGATCATTCCCCCCACACAGGATGGACAGCTGTGGGTGGAAGGTCTGGCTTGAAGAGCAACCTTTCAGTAGGGTGATGCTCAATCAAATACTGTAGAAATAGGAGGACCAGGGCTGCCTCCCCCTGCTTTCTTGCTGCAGACTCCTTGCCAACATGTGTTCGGAGGATGCTAAATCATCTTTTACTTTTCCCACATGGCCTCACCTCGCTCGACCTGGAGAGCAGGCGGGGTGGAACGACTGTGCTGTTCTCTTTTCCACCACTTAATGTGTGCCCTGTTTCACCCAGCCCTGCTCTGAAGAGAGCACTAGAAATGGCATGGTGCATATTGCTATGGTATCTGAGTGCTTCCCAGCCTGTCCTGGACGTTTTCAACACCATTGTAAATTGGGGAAATTATTTTAACGCAGTTGTAGGCAGCGTTTTCCAGATGCTTGGAGAGCAGGGCATTTGGAGAGAAGAATTTGGTGCTGCCGCCCTCTAATCTGCTCAAAACACGTATGGGATTTGGCTTGTCAGAACAGCAAGATGCTAGCAAGTAGCTCCCAACCTCCTGCCTTTTAGCAAACATAATTTCTATGATTTGATTGTTTTGAGGATGCCACACAGGTTGAAAAAAAAGCAAAACTCAACAAACAACAAATCAACACAAAACAAACAAGAAAAAAAACCAAACAAACCACCCCAAATTGTGGTATTTCTATTCTTTTCCTTCCCATACCTTTAGCTAACAGGCAGTATTTCTCAGGCATCTCCAGTGAAAGTAGTATAAATGACACCAATGTGCAATCTTTTAGGCATTAAGTGGCCAAAAGAGTTTGGACCCAACAGAAATGTCAGTGGTTTTCCACTTGTTTTATTTTTTGGTGTTTGTTTTTTTAGCCCCTCAAGGGGGATGAGAAAGAGGAAAACTGCCTGTTAAACTGATTCTATTTCAGGTTTCTCCAGTGGAAGCAAAATAGCCACATGCACTTGGGCACCTGTCCTCCAGAGAGTCAGGCTGAGGCCAGCTCCTCTCCCCCAGCACTGGGAGCACAGGTCTGGTCCCTCCTGTACCTCTGTCCCTCAGGAAAGCTATGTCCCTGGTGCCCAGCCAGGGGAGAGGGATGCTGGAGGTGAAAAAAAGGGTACTAGGGCAACCCCCCTGCTCCTCTTCATGCTTCATGTTGTGTTTGCTGTGAAACCCCTCCTTGGTGAGGGGTGCAGCATCATGTCAGGTTTTTCCTCGATGGAAAATGCTGCTACGCTTTGCTGCAGAGGGTGAGCTCTGTGAGTTGTGACTAAATGATCTCTTCTACCATGTAAGAAGTGATAAGACAAGAGGAAACGGCCTCAAGTTACACCAGGACAGGTTTAGATTGGGGGTTAGGAAAAGTTTCTTCACCAAAAGCGTTGTTAAGCACTGGAAGAGGCTGCGGTGGTGGAGTCACAATCCCTGGAGGGATTTACGAGATGTGTAGATGGGGTGTTCAGGGACATGGTCTAGTGGTGGACCTGGCAGTGCTGGATTAGCAGTTGGACTCAATGATCTTAAAGATCTTTTCTAACCTGAACAATTCTATGATTCTAAGCAAGCCCACTTGTACTTGGGAAGCGATGCAGCACCTTGTCCTAACCTTACTTTTATACAGAACTCAGTGGCCTGTGGCTTTCCCACTAAGTCCAAACACAGGTCTTGCACCTGCATCTCACAGTGATGCCACGTCCCACACTCGACTCCCTAGTTCCAGAGTGCCAGATCATTCCCTGGCACTTGGACCCCACACCTCTGCCTCCAGCATTTCCATGGCTCATGGTGCACATCAGTACCTTGAAGCTTTGCAAGCAATTCTGCACCCAGTGTCACTCCCTGGGGCAGGTTGGAAAGCTCAGCACTCCCACATCAGTGTCAGGGAACTGAGTCACAAGAGGACCAGAAGAACAGTCTCCAAAACATCTCAATTACTTCTACGAGTTTCTCTTTTTCAGCACCAGGGGATGCTTCTCAAGGCTGGAGATGCATGCCGAAAACAGCCTGAGTGCCTCACACCTGAAATCAATGGGCTTTTGGTCAAGATAGAGGCCAGGGAAATAGTGCCCCCCCTTGAAAAATGGGCTTTTGCCCAAAATGTCTGTGTACATGTGTATCTGTGTACATATCTGTTTGGTTTCGTTTCCCTCAAGTTTTTGCTGAAACCATTGAAACAAGAACATGTTCCACAGCATTTTAGCTTCCACAGGAAAAAAAACTAATAGTTTTCGAAAACCGAAAATTTTAGTGGAAAACTAGGTGGTTTCCTTTTCCAAAGCTAAGGGGAAATTTTGCAAAAAGTCAATTTTTCCTGCAGAGAAGTGTGAGTTGTGCTGTTTTTCAAGCAGCTGTAGCATGAGCTCATGTAGGCAAAAAAGAAATGTAGCCTGTGCACCGGGGGCGAGAGGCGTCTGGTGAACAAGAGCAGATTGTTACACTAGCGAAAGGCATTAAGATTCAACAAGTGAAAACTGACAATCTTGAGAAAGAAGCATGGAGGGAGAGGATCAGGTTAATTAGCCTCCCAGAAGAACTGGAGGCCACAAGCTCAGCAGAACTTTGTGGAGGAATTAATTAAAGGTTTGTTTGTAGCTAAGCTTGATGATTAAAGAAAAAAAAAATAAATAAAATCCCTGCTGCAAGTGCCTATTGCATCCTGATGCATCGAGCTCTTCCTGGACTGCTGCCAGAGCTTACACCTTTAAAGAGTCAGTGGACAAGAGGGAAAATTAATTGCAACGAGCCCAGACAAGACTGCCAGAGGGAATCCATCAGAGCTGCCTTCATCCCTCTAGCCTGGTGGGGCCAGGCAGGACACTACAGGGATGGAGGCATCGCTTGGTGGTGCAACGCTCCCGGGGTCAGAGCCAGGATGACTTTGGGGAGCTGGGCAAGAGCTGACCTGCTGAGCACGGTCCCTTGCAGACCTCCTTTCCCCTGTCCCTCTGGGTAACCCATTCACTGTGCTGGTAGCATCATAGGGGCGGACTGAAAAAAAAGCAGCAGGAGCAGGTCAAAACCCTGCAGAAAGGTTGTGCTGCTGCTGGAGTGCCATGAGGCTTCCTTCAAGAGCAGCGGTGGCTGGGAACTCTTTCAGCAGGGTCAGTCCTCAGGTCAGAGCGAATTCCTGTTTGCCCTGGATCTTGAAGTCTGAGTTTCGCTTCTGAGGTTCAAGGACCATTGTGTATGGTGTGAATAAAGCAGAGCACGCTGACAAAATAGCTGGGCTTCGTGGCACTGAAATCTCCCCCAGCATGGAGCTGACAGATATAACCCATAAAAGGCTTCTGCAAGGGATCTGACATCATATTCTGTTTTTAAGCATTAGTATTGGGCATTACCTAATCCGTGTTAAACAGGTTGGGAAGTGACAACAGACTACAAAACACTAGTACTCAACACAAAACTGTCACTGGGTGGGGACATTTCTGTCGGGATCTCAAGGAAACAGTGAAGCCTTTGTACTTCTCAACGTTTCCATCAATTATCTAAAAATAAATCTAAAATTTGCAAATAACATCAAGACTGCCAGAATGGCATATACAGATAAAAGCAAGCAGCTTTACAGACTTAGCTAAATTCCTGAGTGAGCGGGGCTGCTCAATTAAAATGTGTTTTCGCACAGGCAGATGAGTGTTAGCTCTTTCAGTGCAGGGCAGACACGAGCTGTTGAAGGCACCAGCTCTGACAGGGATCTGCAGAAGGTGAGCGTGCTGGCCGTCATTCCCAAGCCAGAAAATTGGGGTGGATTTTAGGAGGATCAAGGACAGGGTAGAGAAGGTAATTTTAGCTTTTATGTAAGATGCTGACGGGACTGGTAGAAAGATGCTCTTCCTTTGGTACTCTCTGCTTAGTGAGTCTGAAGGAATCTTGATGCAAAAGTTTCTGATATTATTATTATAGCTTCTTAATGTTTTTCTAGCATCTAAATTATGATTAAGAGAAATGTATAATTTCCTTTTATTTTTTGTGAATAATTTCTTACTCAAAGAAAAACACCAAGAGTCTCAGGCCATTAAAGTATTGAGGTCACCCTGGGATGCCTGCATGAGGAGGGCTGCACAAAGATCTTAGCAGCAAAAGTTCAACTCCTGATGGGGGTGGAGGGGGTGTCTGGTGGTGCATGCTCTGGGACAAGGTGGAGGCCGGTGTCCGTGGTACCCCGCAGAGACATGTCTTGCATGGAACCCCTCCTGGGTGCTTCTACTGGTCTTGGATGCACCAGGATGAGCTTTCCCAGATGACCACGCTCAACCTCAGGCTGCTGTGGGCACCCGTCCAGTTGGACACAACATCCCGCAGTAGAACCCAGATCTGGTGTGCTGTGACCTCGCGGAGTGAAGAGATAAAAGTCAAACGTACAGAAGCTTTTCACCTGCATTTGAGTTTTCTTCCCAAGGGACTGTATATCAGGGCAGAACCCAAGTGGACATCAGTACGGGGTCAAAGAGAGCCAGCAGGTGTTGGGAATGCTCCAGCATGACAGTGTAGATGCAGACAACTCTAGGAACATCCCTCAGTGTGTCATGAAGCTTCATGAACTGCAATGTCAGCTCCTGTCCTTGAAGTGTTCTCCCATCTCACCTGCCCAACATGATGCCAAATCGATAAGCATAAAAATCAGGCCACACAGTGTGGTCTTACAGGGCCATAAGGAAACAGCCATGTCATGGGTAGCTTCCTGAGGCAACAGAGGTGTGGCTTTGTATGCAGACCCCTAAGACAAACCTTTTCATCTGTGACGGGGAATGACAAGACACTGACCCAGCCCCATGGGAGCAGGTCAGCACCCAACACAACCCAGCTCACAGTCGCCTCATTTGGAGTGAGGTCAAGGACCATGACATCCACCAGAGCTAGAGCTTCAGTCTAACATGGCTGCACCCGTCACAGCATTTGAGAAGTAGATTTGGAGGGTTTTGGACAGCCTGTTTTGTCTCATCTCTCTTGCATTTAGATCATTTCAATTTTAAACCTGAGCGAGAACATCCCTGACTGAAGCTGTGTACCAAGGCACATGGGTCCCCTGCAATTTTGCAGGTGTGTTTTGAACCTTATTCTGCTCTGGGGGAAGTTATAAATGTCCTGTGAAGGAGTTTATGTGCTGTCAGGCACAACTTGTTTAGCTTTTTGATTAGAGCTGGATCTCTGCTCTGCCTGATGAGCACATGGATGGAGAGAAGCTGCCATTTGCTGTCGTGGGTGCAGGTCTTCAGCACAGGCAGGTGCCAGGTGGAAATGGTGCAAGTGCCTCTGAAAGAGAAACTTAAGTGGAAACATCACGTTCTACTTGAACTGTCCGTGAAGACCTTAGAGGCAGCACAACATCCCTTATGGACAGAGACGTGGGAGGAACAGGGTCTGGCTACAGTCACTGCAATGAAGGTTGATTAATAAAGCAGCTGTGTGAGATCTTTTGCAAGCTATCAAATTAAACAAGCCGAGGCCAGAGAAGAGGAAGGTGGAAATGGTGTCTCTGGGGCATCAGTGCTAGGCTGGCTTCAGAAGCAAAGCTTTTCTCAGGGATCTGTGCAGAACTAATGATACAGCTAAAGAGGGAGCTGAAACGTTGCACAAGTCCTGAGATCAGAAGGAAGATCAACAGATATAAACATCTCAAATTCTTACAATGGGGGGATTTTTTCTGAAGGTGATGAAGAGAAAATAAGAATCCTACCAGCAGCGCTGAAGCTGACTGGGGGTGAGGCAGCAGCCCCAAGCCTCCCGAGATCCGGGGCTTTATTTAGAAGACAACCACAGGCAAATATGCGTTGAGTTTTTTCCCCTTGCTTTTTGATGAGGAATATTGCTGGAATCAGCTCAAGGGAGGAAGGCTTTGATCATGCTTTCGTGGAGCAAGGAAAGCTGCTTTGAATTCTGGCACAAACCGAATCCCAGGAGGGATTTGTGTGATGTTCACACTGGTGTGGAGGCCCCTGTTCCGATGGTGGGACTGCCCAGAGACAGTGACCGTCCCTTCCCATGCTTAAAATAGATATACATGGGCAACGGAGCACTGATATCCTCACAGTGCTGCTGTGAGCTGAGAAATTAAAGGTAGCTACCCAAATCTGAGGTGCTCCTTGTAGAGGAACCCAGAGCACCAGCGACCTTCCAGAGGACAACCTGTACAAACCATCTTAGTATCTATTTTAAGATAAAAATATCCAGATGCAAAAGTTAGTGTGGAGGAACCCGAGGTCAAACGGCAAACACCATTTGGACCAGGGCTTCCCCCAGCTGTGCTTCTGGGGTTGTGTGGTAAAACCGCTGTCCAGATGAGGTCCTCAGTGTGGTGTGGGAAGGAAATAAAAAGGGGAGGCACCCGCAGATTAACGGGGAGCTGTTAAACCTATTTCTGGTAAGCATGCTGAGAAAAGTAATACTATCAGCAAATGCCTGAGAAGAACATATCTTCTGTGTTGAGGTAGGATGTAAATATGCCTCACTCAGGAGTTTGGATTTTTTTAATAGTGACATTAGATCTGCTAGAGGACAGAAAAAAATCCACATCCAATGCCATTGGAATGTTGTAAAAACTATATGTGTGGATTTGGATAGATTTGTCCTATATTCAGAAGCAAGAGTATTTGTCTACATGGTGTTAATTGGAGTAGCATGAAAAAAATCCAAAAATAAGTATCTTTTTTAATTCAGGAAACAGTGTTTCTCTGAAGGAAATTACTTCTGAAGGAGTGACAATAATTTTCAATTACTTTCTTCGTTTTCTGCTTCTATTTTTAAGTTTTGATTTGAGAACTAAAACTTCTTCACAGGACTTTGAAAGTGCATTGAGTTGAGTGTGTGGATTTTTCTTCTCTTTAGCCGCTGAAAAACCTGCAAAAAGGGAGAAAACTCAACCTCTCCCCTGTGGATATTGGCTTCCCATCTCTTGCCACCTGATAAAATCAAACCTTTTCCAAGGGTAGCTTTCTCTATGAAATCATGAATAATTAAAACCAAAGCTTTGCCTTTTAAAAATGAGAAGGTCTCCACTTGCCAGTGTTTTTGAACTGAGCAAAGATCAAATGAGAATGAGAATCATAAACTCTGTGGAAAAACGAAATCTTCATGGGAAAGTAATGGTAAAGAGATTTCTTTTCTTCCTGAAAATACAATAACTGAAAAAAACCAGAGCTCTCCTTAGTTTTTTTAGCAGTTTTAGTGTTATTATTTCCCTGAAACGTTTTGGAAGATTTTTCTCAGACTAGTGATGGAGACAAACGGAGTTAAATTTATTCCCAACACCTGCACAATGTGGCAAAGAGCTTCAGGTTCCCCGATAGGCATCCCAGATAATTGCTATGGCATCCTTTCTTTTCAGCAAAAGCCTACTCTGGCACCGAAGCTTTCCTCATTGCAACACTTACTTATCTCCCTTCACCGTGTGATTAAACCCTTGGAAGGCTGTAACCTGAGTGTAAGAGGTGCAGCAGACCCTGCCCGCACCCCTGGCTGGACAGGCAGTTTTGCCAGATCTGAGCTGGCAGCGCTGTGCATGCCCTGAGCTGTTCCTCCTGGTGTGTGAGCCAAAAGCTTGTTCTTCCTTACCTTCCCAAGACAGTCCCGTGGATGCTTTGGGCTCCCCAAAGATGCTTTAAACTCCCCATGGATGCTTTGGGCTCTCCATGGATGCT
Organism: Apaloderma vittatum; assembly: GCF_000703405.1. NCBI lineage: Eukaryota > Metazoa > Chordata > Aves > Trogoniformes > Trogonidae > Apaloderma > Apaloderma vittatum. The sequence goes on from NW_009727701.1 coordinate 68,281, forward strand.
TTTAGTTCCCCACAGATGCTTTGGGCTCCCCATGGATCCTTTGGGCTCCCCATGGATGCTTTGGGCTCTGCATGGATGACTCTACCCTCTGTCCTCAAACTCAGCTCTTTCACACGTGACCTGCCACATTCCCAAATCCTGCTTCGACTGGCCCATCTGTGGGCACCTGCTGCATCCCCAGGCTGCCTGGCACCATGGCTTTGCCCCCCAAAGCACACGGGCTTTGCACTTGGCTGCTGCTTGGTTCTCTTTTCATCTTCCCTTTACCATCTGTGGCTCCCACTTGCAGCCAGCCAGCACTTCCAGCCTGACAATTAACAGTTGCAATTAAGAGTTGCAGAGGTAGGTGTTCTCCCTCCAAAGGGATCTGATGTTTTCCATGCTGAGCATGAGAGTGATTCCCACTGAGGGAGCTAATTTGTGCTGCATAGTAAATGCAGCTGAATATTGTCCTTGCTGTAATCTGGCTAGCTGAGTCTAAAAAGTTGCAAAGTATTAAATTTGGTTTTTTTAAACCCAAATTCCTGTCAAAAAAGACCAAAAGTGCATGAATTTTAGGTGACTGTTGAACAGTCTGTGCTCTTCAGAGCTACTGAGCAGGTTAGAAAATCAGGTAAACAATGAGGAAAAAGAGTAGCTACCCAGTAAAGGATGTCCCCTCCTGTCTCTTGTAAGAAAAGGGTTGCCAGGTGAAAGGTGGGATATTAGGGTGGGCTACAAAATGTGGCCATAGAGGTAATGCTGCTTCAGTAGATGATTCATCAAAATGTTTCTACTGAGCTCTCAATTCCTTTAGTGAATGATAAAATGGTAGAAGCCAGGACACATTGAGAAAAGATCTGGACTTGAATGGAAAACAAAATCTGAAAAAATTCAAAACAACCAACTAGTGACGTGGAGTATTTTCATTCACTTTTATCTCCTGAATTCAGACATTCTACTGGTATCCAATAATGACATTTTATATCTCGTGCGGTAAAAAATTAACACTGAAAATATGGATTTAACAAATAAGACTGTCTCTTAGTATCTGCAGGGGAAAATATGTTTAGATCCCACTCTGCTTGTTGCTAAAAGTGATCTAACATTGCAAGCGGAACAAGAAAAGCCTCCAACAATGTCTGTCTGGTGATGAGAAATGATTAATATAATACCTGCTGGAATAGCTTTGCAGGCATCCCCAGGACAGCTGGATGGATTGTGGCTACACAGAGATGTAACGCTCTGCAAATAAAACAATGAAGAAATAAGGAAGTGATATTGATGGATATTATTTCTCCCCTTACTTGATCATAACAGTTTTATATCTGTGTAAAAATGAATTCTGGTTTGTAATGTGGTCTCTGGGAGTTGTATTTATTCTGTTTATTGGTATCAGGAACTTATTACTTTGCATAAATTATTCATGTGAATTAGACATGCTTATGATATTCGTGTTATTTGTGTTTAGAGGGGATGGGTAGCAGAAAGCCACCATAATACTCTTTTTTTTCTGTTTTTTTCTCTTTTCCGAAAGAGCACTTGGAAATCATGGGACATGAGGAAATCATAGTGTGAATGACATTGCACTGCACACCACAAAATACGCCAGGCCACATAAACCATGGGCGTGTTGGGGCATCTTCACCAGGCACGGTAGAGCACGGAGCAAAGCCTCCCAGCACCAGCACCGGTGGGGCTCCATGGGGACAGAGCAAGGACCCTCAAAGTGGCAAAGGACGACGGGGGAGTAGCTCTCCCTTAGCAAAGGGCAAAGTTTATTCCACAGCCTTTAAACATGGAAGATTCTGTGCAGCTAAAGGATTTAGGTGAAGATTTAACATCTCACTGGAGCATCTGTTCTTCTTTAGCCATAAAAAAGGGGCTGGGTGGCTCTTGCTCCAAGATGAGCAGGAGATCAGAAAAGATCAGTGTGATAGTCCCCTCTGGTTATGAATTTGTGACAGGGAAGTACAATCACTTTGTTCACTGATCTTCACTGGCAAGTGCCAGGCAAGAGGAGCCCATCAAATGATTAACAAACTGCTGGGATTGTGCTTATAGCTGATGCTTGACCCACAGCTCACCATCAGGGGCAACATGTTGGGTTCTTGACCTTGGCCATAGGGGTCTTCTACAAACCAGCTAGCTTCCACGTGTCTCTGCAGTTGCTATTTTTCTTAAGAGCATATTTCTTTCCTAATTCCTAAATAAAATACTATTCGAGTCTGGTTCTGATTGAGAGAGATGGATTTGGCAGTGGTGCTGTTGTGGTAGGTCCCGTGCAGCTGGAAGGAATGGTGCTGCACCCTTCTCCCTGGGTGCTTTTTCTTTCCCAGGGCTGTTGTCTCTACACGAGCCTTCCCCTGAGCAGCTGTTGTATCGCTGTGCGTGGTAATTCAAAAGACCTGGCTGACCTGCACTTTCTGGGTGAGTTCTTAGAATCACCAGGTTGGTTTTTTGCCCATCTGAGCCACATCTGTCCCATTGCAGCTGGGACTTCATTAATCATACCTCAGTGGTGATGCACTCAGCAGGCTGCAAAATGTTCTTGCTGGGCAGCCAGTCTTGCTATCCTGTTCGGAGCACAGCTAGAAATTCCTCTGGTGCATCTTTCTCCAGCTGCTGGATGCGGTTTCTGTACAGCATCCAAACCTCACACCTACACAGCAGTGTGATGAACACAACAGCCCTGTCCACCTGACTTGGGTGAAGAGCAAGGACAACCCACACTGAGGCTCTGATTGCTTTATTATAGGAAGAGAGCAGCTCTCCGTGAGCACTTCAGGCACCAGATTGCAGCACCAGGGGCTGGGTGTACATTTTTAGCTCTCTAGTGGCTCAGTCCTCATTCTGGAAGCCTGGGAGGCAGTGATGACCTTACAGGTCCTTTCCAACCTAAATGATTCTACGATTCTACAAGTGAACTGGCCAGGTGCTCTGTGACTTGCTCTTCTTTAGTGGCAAGGGAAGACTCGAGTACCCTGGCAAAAGCCACGCTTCACTGATGATGGAAAACATAGGGGCAGTAGAGGGAAAAAAAACGTATTGTGGAGTAACTAGCAGCTTCTTTCTCAAAGCACACAGGAATCACTTAAAATCTTCCTCTCATCTAGTTGAGGTAGGTGGTAAGGAAGTCATTTGCTTCCCCTCTGGACTGGCATCATCCCATGTGGCAGATCTTTGAGCGTGCCAGGTAGCAAACCACCACCCAGGCTGCCCAGCCCCAGCAGTGAGCTGCTCACCAGCCCTCTCCTCCTGGCTGCTCCGGTGGGATTGTCTCCAGCCCCAAAACATTCTGTTTCTTCACAGCTGAGCTGGAATGAATTTTAAAACCCTGGAGAGATGGCAGGTTAGTTGTAAAGGGCCAGTCGTGCAAGGCAAGCTCAAGAGAACGATACGCATCTTAACCCTTCAAACACAAGGGCTTAAAACCAAGGCACAGACAGCACAGATGATACTTGTGATATGAGCACTGGTAAAGCTATGACCCTACAAATGAGTTGGAGATCATCTGAGATGGAAGCTCACCCTAAGGTAAGGAAACTGGGATGGTGAACATGAGCCAAAAATTCATTCATAGGGAAATGCTAACTGGACAGAAAGAGGTGGTGTGGTTTCTGCATACAATATCAGGGAGAGTGAGATAAACTAATGGATCTATATCTGATATCTGCATTGTAAAAATATACTGTCAAGCTGAAAAATGTAGACAAAGACTTACAAAGATGAGTCAAGGTTTGGAAAACCTGCCTGAGCATGGCAAACAGAGGGAACTCTGTCTCTCTGTTTATTAAATTTTATGAATAATAGTCACAGCGTAAAATCCGCCCATAGGGTGCAGATTACTGATAGCAAAACAGTGTCTAATTCTGCAGATAAGGACAGATCAAGATCCAGTGGTAGGAAATTGCAGGCACGGAAGACTGCGTCTGAAAATGATGCACAGACCGCGATTTATGATAATGTTAGTTTTTAAAGAAATGCTGAACTTTTTTGCTAGAACCACTGAAAAATTAGACACACTGAAGCTGTGTTGCTGTGAGGCCCAGGCTGGAAGGGCCAGATCTGGCACAGAAATCCAGCTCCCTGTGGCTGCTCAAAGTCCAAAGCAGCAGATTTTTCTAGGCGCCGTTTTAGGACTGAAATTTAGGATATGTGATCCCGTATTACATTACACCCAGAGGCATGTCCAACACCTACTTTTTCTTAGGTGTTGCCTTGGTGGATCCTAATCCTTCAGTTCGCTCAAAGAAGGAGGAAACGCTAAGCCGTGAGTTCACGTTTCATGCAGAAATAGCAAGGTCAAGATGCGTGGGATGTCAGGCTGGCCCATATGGGCGTACTTCTGTTATTTTGAGTCCCAAATATTCCCTGCTCACTGAGTGCAGCTTGTTGTACATCATTTCACCAACTGTGAGAAATTAGTCCTTGATCCCAGATATAAAAGCCAAGAGCAAATGAAGATCAAGATTGCTGGTGGCCGTCCCATCCATCCAAAAGAAAATTTGCTTCCACAGATTGTCCCTTTCCACAGAGAAGGAAATTGCACCAAAGACAACAAGGGATGCAGTGGAAACCACAATGGAAATCACTTTAAGAACGATGAGTGCTGTGAGCACTTTGCAAGGGGCTTGAACATAAACAGTGCATCCTCTGTGCTGTCTGCAACTGTGAAACCCCTTGCAAGGAGGGCTGGAAGGTTTGCTAGAAAGAAGAAGGTGTGAACCTGCAGCAAACAGCCTTGGACGGCATTTTTCCTTTACTACACCGAACCTGCAATGCTTTTGCACCCTATTTTCTGGATTTCTCTGATTTATGTGCACTCAACTACTAAAAGAAATGGCAGCAGCAAGAGTAGAGCTGTCTTCCAGTGCATATACTTAAAAAAAAAATTCACCAAGATGTCTCTAAGAAACTGCAAATATTTAATCACCAACAGCTTTAGGCCTGAATCAGCCGTTATTAGATCATCTCTGTAATATGTCTAATTGGGAACAGTCCTTGATAGAGATGCTGGACTCTCGTTTAGCTCATGCCTGTTCTGAGGGTTACACTCTCTTTCCTTGAAACATCAATAATGGTTTTGACGCATGGTTTTGCTTGCATTTCATTTTTTCTTCGCTAACCTCGGCATCAAAGCACACTTTTCTCTGAATCTCCAAGCCACGTGCGTTCTCTGAATCACAGCCCCATCCCTCCCTCACTGCTCCAGGGAAAGGAGCTCAAGAAATAATTAACTTTACTGCTTCCTGTAAAATCACTTGTTTTTCTGGGCCCTGGTAGGCAGGAGCTGGCAACACTACCTGTATGTTACTGACGACTTTAGATCTTTCACCTCCTTCTGCTGTTTTTGCAAATAGAGGGCAAGACTGCCTTGTCTGATTGTCACGAGCAAAGATATGCAAGTCATTGTTTTCCTGATTTGGCCAGTGATCCAGAAAAATATAATTGTTTGAGGTCGACCCAAACCCACAACTTTACAGAGATTTTGGTAGGGTGAAACAGTTCGCATTGGGTTAAAATGCCAAATGAAATACTTCCTCTGACAGGAACAGAATTGTTTTATTTTGGGGGAGTTGTTTTTAATCTGATTTACAGAAGGGGTGAGTTTTACTCTGTAGCTGCTCACGTGGCTTGTGTTGGAGCTCGGATGGGGGCCCAGCAGCCCTGTGACTCGAGACAGAGATACAGGCTGGGTGGAAACCACCTACACTGAGCTATGGGGCAAGAGGGACAGGATCTTATCCTCCTGCACTCACCCCATATGCTGAGCTGTCAATTGCGTGAGGCCTGGCGTACGGGCACGCGTCAGAGCAATTGGGACCCCAGCAGAATCCATCTGCCTGAACGCTGATGCAAAGTAGGGATGTCTCCATCTGAGTAATCATCTAGAGTCCCATTATGGTCAACAGTGAGAAATCTTCTCTGCCAGAAAGCCATCAATCTCTCTATCAGGGAGATACCTAAGCAGGCGAAAGCAGTGACTTGCAGGCTGAGACCTGTATTTTTTCTCTAGCTTGGCTGTGTACACCTAGACAGTGGAAGTATAAATTTGGGCTGATAAATCTGTTCTTTCCTTGCTCCTCCCCTAGTTTCTAGCAGAGAGTGCAGGACTGGAAGAGTGTGGTGAGTGCCCCGTCCCTGGGTTGAAGTGTGAGGGATACGGTTCACCCACACCCACGCCTGGGTGCTGCACCTTTTCCACCTTCAGAGTCCATGTACGCTCGCTCTGGTTTTGTAACTACATCTCTTCAGGGCTCCGGCATCCCAATTTGGAAAAAGCTGCAGATTTTTTCTCAGCTAGTGCAATTCATGCATTTGAATTGATCTTTATGATGCTTCTCCAGCCCTGAGACATGGCCGTCGTGGTCAGTCACAGCGCTGGGGTTGTGCCCTCCTCACGAACTGCTGTGGCATTTTGGGAGCTGCTGTACTGAGTTTGGAAAAGGAGACAAGAAAAAAGAAATGAGCATAGCTGGAGACCACTAGGAAGGAAAAGTTTTTTAGGAAGGCAGATGCCTGTAGTGGCCATCCGTACAGGTCAGAAATCCACCGTCACACAGGCCATGCTTTGGTCTCTGCTGTGCAAGTGAAGTTGAGGCAACAGAGGAGTGGGATGCTCAGAGCAAAAGTACTGGGCAGCTGTAGTCCCAAAACACATCTCACGTGTAGGCATAGTTTGGAAGCTCATCTTCTTCCTCTGCCACTTGGCTGATTCACTGAATCCCAGCTGTGAGTCTTAGGTTTTCTACCTGGAAGCTCTGCTTTGTCAAGAGCGTGAGTAAGGTCATCTGGTCCTCAGAAAGATAAATATTTGGTTTAGCCTCTTCCAACAATAAATGTAGAACTAGTTCCAGGAGATCCAGAAGCTCTGCTTATCCAATTGGGTCTTACCCCCTTCCTTCCTTTTTTTTCAATCATCTTCCCAAGACATGGAAACACTCTTCTGCCTTTCTGTGTGATGAAAGTTTTACAAGAAGAGATAAGATTTGTATTGTACTATGAAGGCATCTACATGGAGACTGTCTTCCACAGTCTGAACTCTCTCCTTCCTACCCAAGACGTTCAGGTGCCCGTGAGAGAGAGGTGAGGGTGGAGTGATGTCCATTGACCTCCACCCATGGACTATGTTGTGTGCAATACACTGATGGAGACCACTGCCGCCATGGACATGTCCATGTAAAAGCAAATGGAAAAATTTAAAAGCAAATGGAAAAATGGAGACCACTGCAACCAGGTTAAATTTTTCCATTTGCTTTTAAATTTTTCCAGTTGCTTTTAAATTTTTTCAATTGCTTCTGACTTAAAATAATAATAAAAAACATATAAAGAATTCACAATCCTTAGCAGGACTAAGTTTCAGGGTCGTCTACAGCATATAACTTAAATGTCTGAGATGCCAATATGCAGTACGTGGCAGGTCTATAAGCACTTTGCAGCACCTGCATTGAGGATAATTTCAATCTTGATGTTCAGGTGTCAGTTTGTTTCTTCCAAATAGTGTAGAATACCCATAATTCCATATACAAATATCCATAGTTGCAATTTTCTGGGGAGGCAAAGACTTTTAATAGGGCTGAGTATCTGAGCACAGAGAATGCCCCCACACGTGTCCTTTAGCTCCCAGCACTGGCTATTGCAGATTTCATCACCAAAGGACTTTGTACTTGAAAGGAAGAAGAAGAGATTCTGACTAATTTGCTGACTAAATATTTACTAAAATAGATTTTAGCAATAAGAGTCAGAAGCTCCCCAAGTTAGGATGCAAACTGGAGAGCTAGAAAATACAAAAGGAGAAAAATTTAACTCTGTCCTAGCTTATGTACAGACCCAGATTTTTTTCAGAGAATCAGATAATTTAAGACCAAGATGAAACAAAATGGAAATTTTTGGAAAACTGGGAACTCAGAGATTATCTGTTTTTGTAAAGTGAAAACTTGTATGACAAACCACAAACATTTCAATTTAAAATTGGAACATCCTTTTTGTGTGTGCTTTGTTGTTGTGGGTTTTTTTTAATTAACCTCACACTATAAAAAGCACAATGATTGGAAACTAAAGAATATGACATTGCCCAAGTGTCTTTAATAAATGCACAAACCACAAAACAAATATGGATTTGAAAACATTTTGTTGTTAGCACATTTGCATTTTCACTGACTAAAACTATTCCTACAGAAATTTCAGCCAATTCCCTTTCTAATATTCTGCCTTCTTAACGCAAGCATTTAATACTGATTTAAAGTCTGTGAAATGAAGGATGAAGAGCTGCTATTTCTCTGTAACCTTTTGATTTTCTATATTCTGACTTCGGTCCATTTGATCCATAACATCCAGATTTCAGTAGCATAAGGGATTTTTTACATTTATTTTCATAATTTAATGTTTGTTTTAGAAAAAGGAGGGGAGGGAAAGCTGCCAGGGCTTAATCATGCGGCAATCTTGAATCTTACCATGACTGGGGGAGGAAAAGAAGGTTTAGCATCTTTGCTGCAGTGCTAATTTGCATTGAGGAGGATCTTTACCCTTCGCAGCTAAAAAAGATGAAGTGCTAACTTCCAAAGTGACATTTTGGAATTTGCGTGGAGGTTCTCACGCTGCTGGGGGCTGCGTTTAACTCTCTGCCTGTTTCTTTTATTAAGCCGGGGATGGCAAATTTGTCCAGAGGAATAAATGCTGGAGGGGGGGAGGTGGTGGTAATTGTGTATAACTCAGGAAAGGAAGTTTATCAAATAAATTGATGTGGTAGCAAAAGCCACGGCTCTGGAAACCAGGGAGGGGAAGGCGCTGACTGCTGAAGCACACATCCCTCAGTGCCGTTCTGCAAAGACCCCCTTGTCCCTCAGCACAAGGCCCTTCTCACCCTTCTGGGCCAAAATTAAGAAAGACGAGAAGTTGCATTTACCCACGGGGCGGCAAATGCTCTGAAGTCTGCAGCTGAGGCTGGTTCACAGCACAGTTTCCTAGCACGACGACATTTTGCTCCAGCTCTGTTGCAGGGCATCCGTGACAGGCAGATGCTTTTGGCCAACACCTTTCAGAGCGAGTGCCGCGTGACGTGTCCTCACTTTGCCGCTCTGCCTGAGGAAGGGTTAGATGCAGCTTTTATGGCTGGACCTTCAGCCTGTGGTTTCCACTGACGCCATCCCGGTGCGTGCACATCCTCACGATGCTGGGCTTCTGCATGCTGCTGCCTTCCTGCCACAGGGACCTCCGCAAACTCCTGGATCTGCTGATCAGGTCTATCCAGAAGGGCAGGTGTGTGTGGGTATGAGCGAGAGAGGGTGGGTATGAATGTGTGGGCATGAATGTGTGGGCATGTGCTTGATCCCAAGGGGAGGAGATCCTCCCCTCCTCTACCTGCTGCAGCCCACTCACCCTGGCAGTCTCCTTGGAGCAGCCTGAAGGCTCAGGACATTGTCTTTAATAATCCAGGTGGTTTCTTTCCACTTATAATTCAGTAAATATTTCTCTTCATTAAACACTAATGAGAAGCCTGAGTAATGTCTATCCATGGGATACCAGTACAGTGCAGCTCTTGCAGCTCCCTGCTCATGCCAGTCCAAACCCTTAATTCCAAGAGTTGGTGTGGTGGGCTCAGCACTTGGGTCAGAGGTGCTCACGTGGAACAGAGCATGAAACCACTGTCACAGCAACCAGCGAGCAGTGGCCATTTCTCCTTAGTGCTCATAAACAGGTGCAGAAAGCTCCTCTAATAATGTGTATTTGTGGGTTCCAGACTTCTGTGCACCAGAAATGCACAGTCCTGGGTAAGAAAGGAGCTTGGAGTTGTGTTTTAAATGCTGTCTGGAGAGGTTTTCCCAGCCTTTGAAGGACTTTGGGTATTTTTTAAAATGCCATGATGGACAGGAGGACCAAGCGTGCTGCAGCATCGTGGAGGTTGGGTTGCATAAACAGTGCTTAAAAGCTGGGACTCCCACTTTGCTCCCCTTTTCAGTGTCCCTCAGCCAAGCTGGATCTGAATGAGACACACACGCTGTCTCGAGGGTGGGAAAATGTCTGAGTGGAGGCAACTCCAGGATCTGCTGGAAGAAGCTGGTCACAAGAAGGACATCAAGGGGGACTACCTCTTAGGGGAAGAATTACATATTACTGCCGAGGCTTTTTTGAATTTATAGGGGGAAAAAATCCAGAACTAACAGACAGCTACATAGGACTCCTTAAACTTTTTAAAAAGCTCCTGTCTACCATATGCTTCATTTCCAAGCCTGGCCACCAGGGACTGGTAGGAAACCTGGGCAGATGATAGAGGCTGCTTCTTTCATGAGTGGCTGATTGAGGCTGTCCCAGCTGGCTGCAAAGGCCAGGTTGAAGGAACTGTTTCCATACGGCTCCTCACTGGGACATCCCATTACTTGGCTGGGTGTTTGGGCTCACACAGAAAAAAAGCAGAAAAAAGGCAAAGCCTTCTCTAATCCCCGGTTCTGCTCAGTCATTCAGCAGCTGATAGTCCTGGTAAGGAGAGACCATCAGGAAACCTAACGAAGACCTAGAGGAGGCAACAGGTGACCAAAGTATGGAGAAGTGCTCATTAAGGTAAAGCAATGGCTGAAAATACTAGTTTTTTATGCTAGAATACAGGAACAATCCTTGACTGAGGCCTTGGGGTGGTGGGAGAGACAAGTCAGAGGAACGACCTCAGGCTGCAGTGTCAATAAGCAGGAATTTAGGCTGAATCTATAAAGTGAATAATGACAAATTATCAGGACCAGCTGGCATTCACACAGGCATGGTAAACGAGCTCAGATATGAATTGCTGAGCTGCCCTCGGTGGCTTGTGTCCTGTGGCTTAAATTGGCCTCGATGCCAAAGGAATAGAAGGTGGCAAATGAGATGCCAGTTTTTAAAATGAACCCTGGGAAGCACAGAGCATTAAGTCTGACTTCTGCACCAGGAAAATTGGAAAAATCTGTAGTGTGGAATGAATTAGTAGTCATGGATTTACAGGGGGAAGAAATGCTTCAGATATCGATCCGGGCTCTTTGAAGGAACTGAGGAGCACGTAGAGAAGGGTAGTCCAACCCGATACACATGGATTTCCCAAACACATCCTGCATGTGCTCTCATTAGGAGCTCCTCAAGAACTGGCTGCCTTGGCGTAAGTGGGAACATATCGTAGGTTAAAGGAGAGGAATAAAGAGCAGGAATAAATGAAACAGGTTGCCGGTAGAGTTTCCCAAAGGTCTGTGCTGAGCTTTGGCTTGTATAACATTCCTAACCTACCTGAAAAAGGAGCAAATTGAAAGGAGATTGTATTTGCATATAATGTGCTGCTACTGAGAACAGTCAAATCTGAAACTGGCTGTAAAGAAATGGAGAAGTATTCAACAATATAGAAGCGCTGGGAGTTGCAAGGCACATGCTAGTGTTGATAAAGGAAAAAGTAATCACATGAGGATATCAATCCTTCCCACATTAGTATTAAAATTAAATTTAAAAAAAAAAAATGTTTAGAAAAAGGCAGTGAAGAGGAACAGAGATACAAATGTGGTCTCATATGGGCAGAGAATACTCCAGAAGGAATTTGGTAGCTCTGCGTAGAGCAGGGATGAAGCTGAATGGGGAACACTCGTTGGCACCAGTGCTTCTTGGGGCAAGGTTAGACCAAACTGCATATGGTAATCTCAATGCTTTCTTTTTCTGTGTTTTTTTTTGTTTGGTTGGTTTTTTGTTTGTTTTTAACAAAGGTGCTGGAATTTGCCATACTTGAAAGCACAGCAAATCCAAACTTCCATGGAGATACAAGCACTGAGGATGAAATCCAGCTCACTACCTGGAGAAGGCTCCAGTAAAGATCCATGTACCTGGGTCATCCAGGACCACTCTTCATAGCCAAGGGAAATACACAGGCTTGAGATGTGAGTCACCAGTTCAAGAAGGATCAGCAGCTTTGGAGTCGGGGAGGACCCTTTCTGTGATTCAGCTGCATGGATATGGCTGTGTTGCTTGAAGGCAAAGCGAGAAAAATCCAATTTGCTAGGAATTTTAAGCAAATTTCCAGTTTCCAACTAAGCGTGGTCTCACTTTGGCTCCATCACCAACAGGTGTTACAGCTACATCCATCTTAATGGCCCCTGTGTGTTTGCTGGGAGCTGACGGTTACGTGGAAGTAGCAGTTTCCCAAAGGCTATTGCCAGTCCCTCAGCTCCAGGGAACAACTTTCCAAATCCAAGAGACAATTTTCTTTCCAAGCCCCAAGGCAGCTGTGGCAGCCAGCGCCATCAGAACCAGAGGGACAGTGCCGAGGTGTCCCAACTGTGACGTTTCAACTGCCGTTGCCTTTTTGCGCTGTGTAGCCCCATGGTCCTGGTGCAGGGCGGGGGCACGTGGCACTGAGCATTACTACTGCGATGACTTCTCCTCATGACAGTAGTCAGGGTCCTGCAGAGGCTGAGACTCGTTCAGGCTGAGCTTGTGCGGAGTGGAATTCCTGGTAAACACCCAGACACACGATCTCATTAGCAAACACAGCACATTGCCCCGTCAGCAGCAGCAGCAAACACAGCAGTCGCTTCGTGGGGATGTCAGATTAGCTGCTTAGCTTTGTAACAAATATACCACGCTTCATTATCTTTTATATGAATCCACCTCTCCGGTGCGTTTAAGACCTTGCGAAATAAGCATTTGCTATTTGCTCTTCGCTCATGCGGCACCTAATTCTCCAATTATAAATTTGTATTGAAGCCCCTGCACACAACGCCTGAGGCCAAAACCCTCTGCGCAGGGCGAGGGGTTCCCAGCCGACCAGGTCTTTGCCTTTGGCAGGTCAGGTCTCTTTTGTAAAGCCTTTGGTGGCAGCACGGAAGCATCAGCGTTTTCCTCAGTATCACGTCTCTCTTTTCACCACAAAGTGAGGATGGTTTTGGCTAAGTCAAATTAAGAAATGAGCAAACAGCTCCTTTGATGTTCAGGAAACCAGAAATGTGGAGAATCCACGTGGATTCTTCCGAGGGACTTCTAAGAGCCTCTTAGTCCATTTCCTTGATGTCCTGGGAACTCAGCCTAGGTAATAAGGGAATGGGGACAGACTGAGATGTAGGGATCAGGGAAAAAAGCCTAAAACCTGTTTATGCAGCTCTCTCGATGGTGTCCATAGTGTAAAGTGGCCTGGTGTTTAACAGGCATTCACTTGGAATAACTAGCACAGCTCATGCGTTGTAATGCACATCGCAAAGCCGTGTCAATCAAACATTTATAAAATGCAGTCAATTATTCCGTACACAGAACAGTGCCCGCAGATTTATAGCAAAAAAAACCCAAACCAGTTCCTTCAGGCTCGTTCCATTAATCTGCAACTAATTTGATAACGATCAATATTTGAGGGAGACTATTTTACTCATTATAGCTCCAAGTCCCAGTAAATATAGGAAGTCCATGTGCCTGACTGCAGTCCACCTAGATAAGACTTTCATCATGCTCAGGAAAGGAAAAAAAGGGGGGAAAAAAAAAAAAAAGAAAACAGCTAGGAGGGGATAAAGACCAAGAACTGCTTAATGACCTCTTCAGGGACTACAAGTGTTTCAGAACAAATTCAACAGCAATTTCTGTGATGTTCGGGAGAGGAATCTGGGGGGAGGGGAAGAGGGTGTCACTTGAAATGTGGAGAGAAAGGCAAGTGGTTTATGCCCAAACTGTTTCTGGCTGGAAAGTTGGATTCTTAACTAAAACAAATTGATTTCAGAAAGTACCTGATTCCTGTGGGGATACAAAATCACATTTTCAACTGAAATTTTTAGGCAGGAAAAACTTGAGAGTTTTGATGAGAAGTCAGCTCCAAGAAATAAGATTCTATCTGCAGCTATTTCCCTCCTGATCCAATATTGTTACAGCTGGTTAATATTTCCCCAGTTAAGCTATATTTTGGTGGAGAATTGAACATTTTTTACTAAAATACTCACTTTTTCTTTTTTTTCAAAGTTTCTCCTAGTGCAGACTGCTGAACTTTTAACAAAAACATTTCAGATAAACCCTCCTTTTTAATTTCATAACGAAGAATAGAAAATACTCAGGGAAACATTAAAATCACTTTCCATCAACATTTTCATTCAGAGGAAAGCTATCACTCAACCACCCCTGAAAGCAAGATTTCCCTAGCTGCTTATGCCTCTTTAGACTGTATTTTTCTGTATAGTTGCTGGTTTTTTTCCTATACAGTTGGTCCTGCCTAAAAAAAGTCCCAAAGACCCTTTGTGCCCAGCAAGTCCTGATGGACCCATGCACAGTGGTGAATCTCCCATAGCTTCTCCTCATGGGTGCAGGAGGGAAAGGCTGAACATGACAAGGCTGAAGCCACATGGCAGAAGTTGCACCACACTTCAGCATCAGGAAGGAGCTGTTTGAGCATATGGCTACATGTTTCGTAGATGCTCAGCAGCTTGTGGACAACCGTAGGGCCTCACTCAGTGCTCCATCATCTCTGGAGATTCATTCCTGGGGAACTTCATAGAATAGAATAGAATCACGGAATCATTCAGGTTGGAAAAGCCCCTTGGGATCATCGAGTCCAACCACGAACCCTACTCTACAAAGCTCACCCAACACCACACCTAAACAAGCTTTAAACACCTCCAGGGATGGGGACTCAACCACCTCCCTGTTCCAATGTCTGACCACTCTTCTTGTGAATTTTTTTTTCCTAATGTCCAGTCTAAACCTGCCCTGTTGCAGTTTAATGCACAAGGGGAAGAGGTGAATGAGGTGCGTGAAGACAATACAACTGCAGAGTCAGCTTCATCATGGCTTTATGAATTACCAGCCAACAACAACTTGTTTTATTGCCCTTCCTGTCTCGCTTGCTCTTTGACCTGTCAGACTGTTTTTGTAGCTAGTGTAGAAAAGGTGGTTTGAAGGACCTACCTAATATGCTGGGAGCAGGATGGAAAGTCAGTGAACACGGGAGGGAAAAGGCCAAGACTCTCTGGACAAAATGGGAGAAGCAAGGCAGAGAAGACACCTCAGGTGGGCAACAGCAAAGGGCAGAGAAGATATGGCAGTGAAGGCACAACTGAGGCATAAAGGAGAAGAGAAGAACCAGCTGGTGAATGGAGCAGGGAGAAGGGGAGCAGGGGAGGTTCTGGGGTCCTGAGACAGAGTTTGTCGGCTCAGAAATGATGGCAAAATACAGTGAGCGCCCGCATGGTGCAAAGGAGGGGGGAAAGGCAGCGAGGGGACACGAGGGAGCCTTGCAGCAAAATCAATTAATACGTGAGCAAGTCAGCTGCTATTGAATGAGATTTGAGTTTCACACCATTGCTGGAAAGCTTGAAATAAACCTTTCCCCTTCCCAGTGTGTCAGAAATTCTGCCTTATAAGGCAATACTGCCTACTGGATGTTGTGGGGGCAGAAAAGGGAGAGAAAATAGACTCCAGAGCCCCTTTCCTCTTCCACCTCTCAGGCCCTTTATTTTGCTCTAATCCCCAGGTCATGGTGGAATTGGGAAGGGCTGTTCTCACCCAGTTGGTGTCAGGAGGGAAGAGAATTCCCATGGGATGAAGATCAATGGAGCTACAATTTCTGATTCGCTGCCTGCAGTCAACTTAGCATCCTGCTGCTTGTTGAGAACCGGGGAGGCAAAAATGCATCTGGCTAGGTGTTCTCTCCAGGGAGGCTTCTGCCCTGCAAAATTGTACTGCAGAAAGAACTTGGAGGCAGGGGAGGGTGGCCTCTGGGGGAGTTCAGTTCTGTTGATGATTCGAGCAGACTCAATTTCAGTCGGAGCCAGCTGCTAAGCAGAGTAAGGGGATGTTTATAATGGGATTTAATGAAGCAGAGAATCGGCGTTGTCCTCTGCAACAAAGGGGCTTCCAGTTACAGGGGAATGCAAAGCTTCTCATTACCAAATGAGCACAGAAATACCTGCCTGATAATCCTCAGCGTTTATTGAGCACTTCCTAACTTCAAACAGCTTTGCCAGCCCCAGAGAAAATCTGTGAAGTGCTGCCCAGAGCCATGAGCACTTGCACCTCAGTGGTGACACTAGGGCCAGGGACTGCAGAAACAGTGCACCCTGGCTGATGCTAGCGCATCTCAGGAGACCTTGAGCCCTGCTCATTGTTCCATCTTTATTTCATGTATGTGACTACTGTTGGGGCATGGACAGTAGTTACACCATTGCACAGCTTCCAGTTCTAGCACCACAAACCTGTCCATCCATCACTTGTCTGCTGAGCTGCTGAAATCCTGCTACCATGAGATGCTTTTACCAGGTGTTCCTCCCCGGGTTAGGCAGCCCCTGAAGAGGGTCCGTCCATCCAAACACCCCTTTCTCTTGAAAGAAGCTAGTTCCAAACCTGGATTCAGTGTGTCTTCCCATACCTACTGAGAATATTTTGCCCCTGTGGGCATATTTTCCTGTAGCTGTACCTGGCTTTTACTGTCCAAAGTCTCTTTGCACCACCTACTCGGTTCATTGCTGCATGGAGGATAAGGTCAAAGACCTTTCCATCGCGTACGACTGCTCGACACACAGCGGGGCAGTCAGCCCCACAGAGGACCTGCAGCTGGACCACATGTTTTTTGTTTCTGTCCTCAGCTTCTGAGCCTCCCAGTACTGCTGTGGCCCTAGCCTCCAAATCATTTCCTTTTCTTTCTCCTGAATCATTTTCCCAGCTCCAGCTCCAAGCCCAGAGTCCTTTGGGCAGTTTCAGTGAAGTTTCATCACCTGCGATCCGTCATCAGTTTTCATTTTGTTTATAGTTCCCTTATCATGTGAAGACACAGATGGTGATCCTGATATTATCCCGTGTATATTAAAAACTCACAATTTTTGCCCATAGCTAAAAAAATGGAATCTCTCTGAGTTTGTGGAAAGTCTCTTTAAGAATCTATAGAACTGAGAGAGTTAATTACTTTTGTGGTAGATTACTCCTGGAATATTTACTTCAAATGCAGAGAGGCTAAACGAATAAATTTACTCTCCCTGATAGAAATAGAAATATGAATGGTCCCATTTACCACGTTCTTCACCATACCCCACTCCAGGCCCCGCTCTGTATTCAGGCAGCCCCATGGATCCCCCATCCATTTCCACAGGGAAGGGACACAGCCTTCCTCCTCTGCCTCCCCATCCGCCTCTGCTCTCCTCATCACATGGGAAAAATCTGCTGTTTTCCAGCAGGGTTTTTTCCACTGTGTCTGGAAGCAGCTGCACCAAGGCTGGCCACATTTCTCCAGCTTCTGCCTTGGTTCATGCTCACGGGGACTCATGAGTCCCTCTGTGCTCTCTCCCCCATCTACTCATACTTATTACCATTAACATCTGCATCCTCCCTCCTGGGCCTCATTCACCCTGCCAGGCTGTGTGCGTGGGCAACATCTCTCTGTTTGCAGTTGTGGATGGATGGAGGGAGGGAGGGAGGGATGGACGGAGGGATGCATGGATGGATGGAGGGATGGAGGGATGCATGGAGGGATGCATGGGTGGAGGGATGCATGGTGCAGGACTGACAATGGTCATCATTTGTACTCATGAGACCAGACTGCAGTTTGACTGTCACCATCTCTTTGTTTCCCAAGCAGACTGACTTGGCACCCAGCACATCAGCTTGTTCAGCAGTTCCAGCCAAATCATTTCCCGATCATCTCATGGTGAAGTCATGAATTTGCTGAAATGGAAGTGAACCAGCAACTTCCCATAACCTGTCTTTGAACTGGTAGCGTGAAAAGCACAGAAGCAACCTGCCTGCCCATGGCAAAGCAGTGCCCACCCGTACCCCCCCTCCTCAGAGTGAGATTTGTCCTGGGGGGTCCCAGTGACCTGCAGACTGAATGAGTTAACCACAAACCTCGCTTCTTGCATGTCAGCTGTTCGCTATTGGCCGATGCATCCTTCCCTTAATGGTGATTTATTTCACAACATCTCAGCAGAGGTAATTTCCATATGGCACAGACTGCCGGAGTGGGCATTTTTCATGATATTTAGAAGCCAAGTCACTTCAATTTGCATAATATTCAAATGATTTCTAAATGTTGAAAACAGTTCACAGGAGGAAAACCAAAAAGGTTATTCATAAATTCCACATCTTTTCTTCTGCTGGGTGCAGGGAAGCTGGTCAAGATATGCTTGATGCACCCTGAATCACTGTGGGAAAAACAGGTGAGTGTATTTGAAACTATACCTGGTGGGAAAGGTAAAGGGAACCTGGTGGAGAGGGAAACGTGCAAGCCTGCCTACGTGTGCAAAACTAGGGGATCCACACCAGGTTTCTGTTACCAGTCAGGAAGGTTGTTTTGATCTGGGAATTTAACACTATTCCCTCAAGTCCTTCAGTGATGACATGATGTCCCAAGAGCTTCATCTCTCAGTGTCTTGCTGTCCACCTAGACAGCCTCATCCATTTCTTTTTTTTTCTTTTTTTTTTTTTGACTTCTCTGGCCAGTACTTCTGAACTGGGGAGCTGCAAACAGGGAGACGGAAGACCTGGCTTCTCATCTTACAGCTTCTGCCCAGGTGGGCAACATCCCCAAGTGCAAGGGGCGAGGACTTCCCTGGTCATCACAGGAACAACCCAGAGAATTACAGTGTGTTCCACGTGGGATCCCCATCAGGCCCAAGTGCTGCAGCTGATGAGATCCCAGCCTTGCTCCCTGGAGTTGGTGTCTGCAGCAGGCTCTAACCTGTGCTTCAGCCTATCTCCCCTCTTAAATTCATTCCAGGATACCGCCTTGCTGTGCATTGTTTCATCTTAAGTAAATCTTTTCTCTTTGTTTACCTTTAACAAATATTTGCAGATTTAGTAGCTCACATCCTTGGGAGGGATTATGCAAAATTCGCTGTAGCCCTCTCTGCTTCATATGTGGTGTTCACATCTGAGATCTACTAACAAGCTTAGGCCTTGCTCCTGCAAAGTCTTTAGCTGTGCTTTACCTTAAGAACCGCGCACACTCCTGAGTGCCTGTGATTACCTGTGAAGGCTCTGTGGTGCTGGAAGATACTGGGCAGAATTTATCCCTTGATTTAGCTGAAATGCTATAAATAGGAAAGCAGGGGGGAAAAAAAAAGACTGTAAATTCTTTTCATCCTATTGGCTTTGAAATAGATCCAGGGTTTGTTTGCTTTTTAATTTTTCACATAAAAAATACATAGGTTGATCTTTC
Source organism: Apaloderma vittatum (assembly GCF_000703405.1). Lineage (NCBI taxonomy): Eukaryota > Metazoa > Chordata > Aves > Trogoniformes > Trogonidae > Apaloderma > Apaloderma vittatum. Next base: position 87,380 of record NW_009727701.1, read on the forward strand.
CCCTCCCTCCCCAAGCCTGCTTTTTAGGCATTGTTTCACAGCTGGTGGAAGAGTGCAGGGGGGCACATTAACTCCACCAGACCCACCAGGAAAGGTTTTCAGCTAGGGGCTGAGAACTGGGGCAAAAAAAACCCGGGAGGCAGGGGAGAGGCTGTGATTCATTACTGCTAGAATGGGAAGCGCCTCTGAATATTATCTATCTCAGCATCGTCTCTGTTCTTCTGTAGCATAAATAACTGGCTCATCCCTAATGACTCCGTTCTTGTTAAGAGGAAGCTTCATTTGGGAGCTGTGTGCAGCCACTTAACATGCAATCTGCATCTTGCTGACTGTGAGTCAGTGTCTCTTTGATCCCACAATGCCGTGGAGGATAGTGCTGAGCATGAGAACCTGCATGCAGCTCCCTTCCGTAGGGTCTCGAACCTGCTCTGCCCTCTGGAAGGCTCACCGGTGGGGTGCAAAGAGGGATGCTCTGGGTTGTCTCTGGTCAGCACCTAGGGGCCAAGGTCTGGTGCAATGCCTCCTTCACCACCTGCTTTGAGGAAAAAGGGGGTGCTGAGCCTTGGGGGCCAAACTCCATCTGTCTCAGCTGAGCCCATGGATCAGAACGGGTCGTCTAGAGGAAAAATCATTTGTGAGGATCCACTTGGGCTTTCTGTATCCTAGGCACATGGGAATGATGTAAAAGGCACCTTTGGCATCACATGGACGTGCAATACCACAGTGGCACCCCAAAATATGTTCAGATTGCAACCCTGTGCAGGCCAAAACGATCTCGCTGCACCCTGTGGCTCACTGGCTGCAGTCATCTCCTCTCTTTTTTCCATACTTGAAGCTCTTGGGAGAAGGAGTGGTCTTTGTTTTGTTTGTTCAGACCCCAGCATAGCGAGATCTCAGACCATGATTGGGACACTTACATGTTCCATGAATACAAATGTAATTAATTAATGAAAATAACCAGTGGGAAGCCAGAGCTCATTGCTGGAGGGACTGATTCAGTAGAACAATCTTTCTTTTATTCATTCCAGGCTCTTCTGTGCAGGAAGCAGCTTTGTAGCTGGCATGGATGTCCAAAAGTGCTTTCACCTGTTCTCAGAATTAACCTTTTCAGCACTGGCTTAACGAATCAAGTGAGATCCCAGTTGCCTGGCTGGTTGGAGGGTGTCTTGTGCAAAAACCCTCAGTAGCTCTGGAAGGAGGCTGCGGAAGGTCAGAGGGTCCTTTTAGCATCTTTGAGCTGGGCAGGAAAGAGCTACAGGGCTCCTCATCAATCAGCCACCATGCAGGGAAAATCTTCTGTGTTCTAGTAGGCTTTTTCTACTGCATTAGGAAGCAGCTGCCTTTTAATTAGGGGATGGCTAAGTGCTACCTTGTGATCTGCGAGGTTATGCATATTTAATAACGCCAGCTCCCATCTGCTGTTGCCTAGTGCTGTGTTTTAGGAAGTGCAGACTGGAAAGTCCCCTTTGATGTTCCTTCACGCTGGCTGTTCTTAGAAATGGGGAGAGCACAACAACTTGGCAGCCACGGGTGCTTCAGCTGTTCCAAAGACTGGGGGAAATCATGTTGTGCAGGGAGGTACCTCACCTGATTGTTCCACGCATCGATCAGGCTGCTTTGTTGATGGTGGAGCAGACTCAGCCGGAGCAGGCGGCATCTCGGAGCTGTGCGTGCTCAGGATGAGGACCAGGATTGACCTGGAGAGGGAAGAGGAATCAAGACGCTGCTGCTGCCACTCCTTCTCCAAACAGTTAGTCTAAATTCTGCTGATAGATTCCTTCTTTTGGTGCTGTCGTGGAGACAGATTAGGATGAGCCTGTTTGAGAAAAGACCGGTCCAGTTCCTTGAAACTGTGATCCTCCAGATCAGCAGCAAAAGGTAGCAGAAAGAAGTGTTGAAGCTCTTCCACCAAGTGCTGAGTGCAGTGAGGAGCACGGAGGAGTTATGCCCATCACGGAGCATTGCAAAACGGTGTCCACGGTCCTGCTCATGTTTCAGCCCTTGATAACAGTGTTTGAGGTATTCCTCTCTCTGTATTTACTACTAGCTCTTCTATGTTCTCTGTGTAGCTCTCTAGATATTTCCATTACTACCTTCTCCTCCATTTCTTGATCCTCCTTGAGGCCTTTCACAGTGGTAATTTACGGTGCTTTTGTACTTCATCCTTTCCAGCTCAGTGCATTTAGGTGTCACCAAGTTGCTCTCAATATCTTTATTTTTCCTACTTGAATGTCAGGAAAGGTCTCCACAAAGATCAGGTAAAATTCCAGTGTAGATAGCCACCCATAAAGGAGTCATTCTTTCCAAATACATACGAAAACACAACCTGGAGCTTGAAGGAACTGAAAGAAGCAGCGGCTCCCAGCAAGAACAAACTTGGCTGCATTGATTTTCATTGTCTGACATGAGGAAAATGCAAAAGAAAAATGGTAACTAGTTGGAAAGAGGGTGGCATCAGGCTTTCATATCACTTCTGCAGTGCACTGTTAGTAACACAGGCAAAGCAAGAAGTGCCACATCCCCTGGTGCAAGACCAGTGCCCTGTTCCAGCAGAGACTTGGAGCCCTTGGAGGCCTTGACACTGCTCTCAGTGGGACGCTGGGATGATGCCAGGTGACACATAGACAGCTGTCACAAGCGCTTGTTCCATGAATCTCCCTCCCTGGCGCAGCGGTGAGCAGGTACTGGTTTGAGCTGACGTGACCTGGAGCAGCCCTGCAGATGCGTTTGTGACACTGGGGGCCAGCCTGGTACCTGTAGCTCACAGTCCCTGGCTCCCTAAGAATTCATCCCACTGTAGCAGTGCTGCTTGTGTCGTCACTGTGCCCTTCCTCTCTTGCCAGAGCCCTCCCACCAGGAGAGCAGCACCTGCAAATCAGCAAGTGTTCAGAGAGAAGGGAGCAAGGATGATCTGTTTGCCGCTCCCCGGGATGCTCCTGAGGGGACCTTCCCCATCACCTCCAGGTCGTTGTTTCTCTTGGCCAAGCAGACCCTGCAGCTCAGGACTAAGCTCAAATCACTTCTCTGGCACAGCAGCTTAGCAGGGCCTGCCTACCCCCAGGAGCCCAGAGGTACCAGCAGCTCAGAAGAACCAGATGCCTAACTGCTGCAGCTCTATCCATTCAGAAGTATGGGCACACGCAGGTCTGTAGCTAGCCAAAGGAAGGTGCCTGCAGGCTTTATTCATAGGAAAAGAAGCAGATTTTGGATGGGATGGAGGCAGCCAACAGGCTGATCAGGGAATTTGCTAAATAAAATATTTTGTTGCCAGCCTGGTTGGTTTGTTTATTTTTTGTCAAAAGTGAAGTGTCTTGCTGGAAAGTCTCCATTAAACCTGAACTGGGAAGACTGCCAAGGTCTGGGATGGGATCTCAGGTCAAAACCAATGTACTGTAGAGCCAACCTAAAAAACCAAGTATTTTGGGCAGGGGATTTTCCATGTAGTGGGAACTCTGTGCTCTCATCCCCTCTCCAGGTTTAGAATTTAGGTGTCTTGAGTCCTGTGTAAACACTCCAAGCACCAGGCGACATGGTGCTGTGGTTCTGTTACTTATCAAAAGTTTGCTCCTGGACCAGAGAAACCATTTTTCTATGAATATTTCATTGAAATCAATGTGTTCCTGTGGGAAAACCAACTTTTTTTAAAACAAGTCTTTTCTACAAGACTAACACACGCTGCTTCAAAAAACAATTCAGAACACATCTCCTGCCCCATCCCCACTTCTGCCGTGCCTCCATTGCCCTCCTGAGTCCTGCTAGGGTCTTGGAGATAAGCCCAAGCAATAGAAGCCTGAAACCAAGCTGGCCACTGCCTGGATTCACGCTCATGATCCTCTCTTCCTTTCTGTTGAAGAAGGAAGGGCCGTTTCACCCCTAATTCTGCCGTTTCACCTGGGAAAAAATGCTGGTTGAGAAGAAGAGACCCGTTTCTATGCCTTGCATGCCCAGCTGGCTGTGGCCACGGGCGCTGACATCGGTGGGTGGGTGGCAGGAGATGCCCCAGGGATGCTGCCGGCGCTGAAGCGCACGTCATGACGGGAGACCTGGTGCTTTGCAACCGTCCCAGCTGCCGGGCGGCCTCACTGCTCAGAGCTCCCGCTCAGCCCACTCTGGGCGGGAATTCGGTTAATATTTCAATAACAAATCTCCTAAACTCCGGTTCCCCGTGAGGCTGGCATTGATCACTGATCCTCAGAGCTTCACTCTTTCTTCCTTCAAATCTTCCCTAGGCTGGAAAGGCGGCTGCTTATTGATATTCAGAGGCAAACATTGCAGTCTTTCAAATGCTGCCAGGCTTTATGAAGAGCTGTTCATAAAATGGATTCACCCAGCAGCAGTAGCAAACCAAAGTGCAAAAAAAAGACTGAGAGGAGGCAGAAGGGATATTTAGAGGCAACTGAGGGCTTTTCCCTAGACTCCCTCCAAGGTCTTGGCTCAGGATTGTTCAGAAACAAAGCCAGATTGTTGGGTTGATTTTGGGTGGTTTTTTGCACAGGAGCAATGACCTTATGTTGCAGATGTCTATCGAGTGCTGAGAAGCGCTTGACCTGAAGAATTTGGTTTCAGCCATCCTCAGATGTTCAAGATCTACTCCCCAGAGCATCTTTTACTTTGCATATCTCTGGGGAGCAAATCTGCAGCCGTGCATGAAGGTTCTGCAGAATGTAGGCAGATATCTAGAGCATGGCTGAAGAAGCAAAGATACCAGATACTGGAGCAGAGGATGAGGCACCTCGATGACACATTGACCAGCACAGAGTACTGTAGTCAGGCACTCAGCAGTACTACAGCGTCCAGTATTTTCTGCACATTTCTGCCTTTGCAGGAAGAATATCACATCTACCAGTGCACTGTGGAGCCCTTTTACCATGGAGGAATCCTCATGGCACCTTGGCCAACAGTGTGCACTAGTTTCCAGGGGCCCTGAGTTTTGTCTTCAATACTGAGGAACCCAAGAAAACTCAATCATTTAAGAGGGATCAACTTGAAAGAGCAAGTCAAAGATAAAAAAGGAATTTTAGTAATGCCTGAAATCAAGGCATTTCCTAGGTGTTGACAGCAAGGAGGAGGAAGGAGGTATACTTGGCTCCAAGCAGCTGGAAAAGATATCTGAATATGGTCTCTTTCCGCCTCTGCAAGGAGAAGTGATGCAGGTTTCCCTTCACTGAGTTTTTCGGTGGCATCTTTGCTTAGAGTCTGCATGAAGAGTGCAGGGGGTCTACCATGAGCAGCAGAGCAGCAACAAGACTGTTCCTCGGGGTGATGATGCTGTTTCCAGAAGGGCCGTGAAATGTTCACATCCCTCTGGGGTGTAGCTGCTCCCGCTGGGGACTCTCCTCTGGAGACAACTCTCCCTACAGATGGGGCACACGTCTCACCTGTTCCTCCTAACTCCTTGGGCTGGACAGGTTATGTGGGTCATGGCATACTTGCGTTGGGAGGGGAAACATCAAAACTATTGTCCTTTTGGTCCATATTCCACCGTGACCTCTGGACGTGACAGAAATTTTTAAAAGACGCTGAAAACCAACATCCTAGAAAACAGGGATATATGAGCTGTGCGTGTCAATAGAAACCCGTGCTGTGCACTGCGTTCAGATCCTTTCACCATCACAATCTACGTAGTTCTTGCTTTCCTTGACATTGGCATCACGGTGCAGTAATTACAGGGCTCTTGCCTGACAGTTGCTACATTTTGGGAGCGAGTTACTTGATTTCTCAATTTAGGAGGTCATTTGGGATTTGGTAGCTGAATGGCTATTGTTTACTTCAGCGCTGAAAAGGACATCAGCAAATATGCCCACAGTGCTGGCTTGGGAGATTTACTTGGACATATGACAGTACAACACAAAAAGTTTGGGAAGCCACAAAACACAGAGTGACTCATCCTGCTTCATAAATGACTTTCAGCATCCTCAAAGGTCTTTGTTGCTTGTGTTCACTTCTGGAAGGGCTGAGGTTGTTTACATCATGGTAAAATCCTCAAGAAGAGTCACGAGGAAGATGAGGCATTTCGCTTCTTCCCCATGGTGAACCCTTGTGGTCAGCCCTGTTCTTCTGCCTCCTGAGCCTCACAGTAACTCGGAGGTGCCTTGACATCCCAACCATCCTGTTTTTGAAGGTCTGAGAGTTATCAGCTATCTTTGAAAAGGGAAAAAATACTTTCTGCTTTGCTGAGGCTTCCAGCCCTTTACCAACAGCCTATCAACCCTTTACCTATGCAGTGTATCACACCTCTGGCCTGGGATCTGCACCAGCCCTTGCTTGTGACACCAGCAACTCAGCTCCAGCCACCATCAGTGGGGAGCTGGGGAAGGAGGGCGCAATAGAAGTAGAGATGACTTGTTCTTCCAACCCAGGACCAGCTCATTAGCAAAGGACGCTTTGCTTTTTAATGTCCTAAAGCTCAGGCCACAAGAAAGGTCACAGATGCCTGGCAGAAGCTCTCTCCTGAGCCTACCTCTCAGCCAAAGCACATGAATAGCTTGAGGACATGAGAGGTCACATACATAGTAATCAAATGAGCGTTGCATATAGGAGCCCTGGGTTGTAGCGGGGACTCTGGTGCTGTGAAAGGACAGGGTGTGGAGAGGAGAAAGGCAGAGGGAGCGGGGAAGAAGATGGGGAGGAGGAGGGCAATGACTTGACAGGCATTGTGCGATGCATTTCATGCTGCAGAGCAGTGCTTTTGACCCGGCTCCTCTCAGGAACTTAGTTCAATTTGCACGTTCGCTTTGAAAGGACATTTTCATTAAAGCTCTTCTGTGGCTGAGATGCTGGGATCAGGCAGCTGAACACATTGTAAAGTCCCACTGTGGACTTCTGCAGCAGACAGCGATGTAGCACCACCCAACAGGATGTCAAGAAATAGTTGGATTGCTGCTTAATTGTTTGTGTCTCTTGCTTTATTATTAAAACCTGGTCTTTCACCCTTTCTCTTAAGGCCTCAGAGCATGTTTTTAGTATGATGCTCAACTTTTCTTTATGCCTGCATGTCATATTCATTTGAAGGCAGTGGCTAGGTGGCCAGCCAGAAGGGACTGGGTGCAATGGGCTGGCTGCTGCAAGTGTGGGATGGATGGGCACCCTGGGAGTAGCAACTGCCCAGTCCCTGGTAGAAATGGGGAAGAGACATTTCCAGCACGTTCAGGGTGGGAACAAAGTCATGGGAGAAACCAGAATGCGAGCACCTGTCAGACCATGTGTTTGTGGCACAGCAGGGCAACCTGTGGACAGTGTTTAGGCACGTGGGAACACATCAGGTTGCTGGGGCACCAAAAAAGAGGTTGGTCAACACGTTACTTTTCCCCAGTGGAGGGCTGGCTGGAGCAGCAGCAGTCACTTTGCTTCATCATAGAATCATAGAATGGCCTAAGCTGAAAGGCACCTTAGAGATCATTTTAATCCAGCCTCCCTGTCGCCAGGGATGCCACCTCTCGACTAGATCAGGCAACACATAGGGACCGAACGGGAAATCAGTCTTTCAAAGAATGCTGCTTCAAGGATGGGAAGAGGCCTCCTGCCTTTCCACAGACCGAGCCGTCTCAGTTACCTCAGTGTACATCCTTCTGTGATACACACTTGGATGGGCAGATTGAAAAGTTTAGCTAGACCCCTCCAAGGGCACTATTACCACCCATGCAACAGTAACAGAGCTCTTTGTAGCAAGCCCCAAAGTACTTCAGTGTCTCTATCTCAGCACTGCAGAGACACGGGGAAACGTTGGTGCTTTTGCAAGGGAGTTTTTCCCCTTCTCTGGACTCTCTTTTTCTTTGACCCATAACTGGGTGATTCTGCCCTGGAGCACGCAGCATCCCAGCCTCTGCAGTAGGTGCAATCCTCTGCTGCCTTCGTTTCTTCTGTGGAGTATCACGGTAAGCCTAGCTGAGTTTTGCCTCCACCTTATCGCATCCTTGCTGGCTAAGAGGAGGTGAAATCCTGCGCGCTCCTATTAGCAACCCGCAGCAACCTCCTGCGGTGCAATCCTCTGCTGCCTTCGTTTCTTCTGTGGAGTATCACGGTAAGCCTAGCTGAGTTTTGCCTCCACCTTATCGCATCCTTGCTGGCTAAGAGGAGGTGAAATCCTGCGCGCTCCTATTAGCAACCCGCAGCAACCTCCTGC